>NW_019397101.1:0-42470 GCF_000591075.1 Eurytemora carolleeae
TGTATCCTACACACATAGTGAATACTTGGGGCAATTATTTAAAAAGATCACGACGATCCTGAGTAGTCTATATTATTAAAAAAATTGTAATTAGATAAAACGACTAAAATGTTTATTTGACAAAGCTATTTGACTTAATATATAGATAACTAAAAATTATTTATATCTGCAAATCATGAAACAAAAACGGTTAATACTGTTGTACAAAGGTCAGTATAGAGGATGTTGCGTATAGACGTTGTAACATTACCAATCAGACAGACATTTTTAAATAACTTTGTTAGAAATCTGCAAAACTTAAATAGATCAACGTCGTCTTATTGCATTGAATAAAATTAGTGATAATCAAAAAAGAAAAGATGGGTCCGGCCTAGTTCACAATTTTTTGGACCCCACCCTCCCCCCCCCATCCTATCAATTTTGTACATGACCATTTTATTTTTTACAAAATCGTTTTCTAGGAAATTACCAAAAAGATTGGATGCATTAACAGGCAAATTTTCATCATTTTTAATTATTTTTAGTTTTTACCCAAAAATTCAACAATTAAAACCCTTAAACCTCTAAAAATTGTTTTTCACATTTTTTCTAATCCCTATTTCTTTGAAACCTCGGTGTTTAATTTCTGGGAGGAGATTAATTATTTTGGAAAGGCCGGGTCGAAAGATTTTTAAAGATTTTTTAAAAACGGAAAAAGAGGAAATGCCTCAACTAAATAAAGTTTTAAAAGTTCAAAAAAAACGGATACGCCTCAACTAAATAAAGTTTAAAAACTTTTTTCAAAAACGGAAAAAAGAGGAAACGTATCAACAAAATAAAGTTTTAAAAGTTTTTTCAAGAAACGGAAACGCCTTAAAAAAAGAAGAATCGCCTCAAAAAAATAAAGTTTTAGAAATTTTTTTCAAAAAACGGAAACGCCTCTTAAAAAAACGGAAACGCGCCCGGCCCTCAAAAAGAACAGAAAACGTCTCAACAAAAAAAAAGTTTCAAAAGTTTTATCAAAAAACGGAAACGCCTCAAAAAAAGTGGAAATTCGCCTCAAGTTTAAAAACTTTTTTAATAAACGGAATTACGCCTCAAAAAAAAAAGAGGAAACCGTCTCAACTTTAAATATTAGGAAACGCCTCAAAAATATTCGGAAATCCCTCAACTTTTTCCAGTTTTGAAGGATTTCCCAAAATAAAACGGAAATTCCTCAAAACCGGTTTTTGAGGCATTTCCGCGTTGAGACGTTTCCGTGTTGAGGCGTTTACATAGCACCATTCCATTTTGGGGATTACTGTAAAATGAGTAATGACGTAATCCGCTCCGCTCTCCTTACTATAAAGGCAGGTAAATAGAATATGCAATCCAACCAATCACAGACGAGACTTCAAATTATTCTGCCAATAGGAGATGAAGGAGATGAGCGCGCCATTTCAAATAAAATTTAAACAACATTAAACAGTGTACATCGGTGTTCGGTATTTTCCACTCGCTTATGGGAATATTATTCACTTTTCATGTGATTAATCCAGTTGTTATAACACTAATGAATGTTAATTGCTAGGAAATTTACTGATTATTACACATCTCTTCTGTGACTGTATTCATGCTTGATAATTTTTAGTAAGTTGGCTTTGCAGATTCTCTGGATGCTTTAATTTAAACGAAAGATCTGTTTTCCAACAATAAGGACGTTTTTGAGATGATCAGTTAAAATTGGGGTCCATCTTCTATTTTGTGCATGACCTCGAATAAAAATTACTTTCAATTTTATTATTAGATTTTTTGGGTCTCTCCAGAGAACGAATTCATGATCAATTACACAAATGTACAAAATTGATAGGAGGCGGGGGGCGGTAATGTAAACACAAGATCCATCTTTTGCATAAAAATCAAAGAAATATTCTATCATAGGAAACTATTATGTGAATTATCGAAATTTGGGTCTGTCCTAGTGAACGATTGTTGGACCCCCCCCCCCCCCCCTCCTATCAATTTTGTACATGACGAAATTAGTAAATTATTATTAATTTATTATTATCTAGAGTTTGGTTAGGTTAAGACACTTTCTGGGCCGAGCGCTGCGGCTAGGATAGGCTAGGGGGCCGAGCGCTGTGGCCACGGGTCAGGTTATTAAAGACACTTTCTGGGCCGAACGCTGCGGCTATGACAGGCTAGGGGGCCGAGCGCTGCGGCCACATGGTTAATTATATCCATGTCTAATTCATATAAGATCCATGTAACAAAATTGATAGGAGGGGGGGGGGGGGCCTAAAACAGTTCTCTATGAATATACGCAAAGTTTTCATAATTCAATGCTTTTATCCTCCTCGAATACTAAACGAACACTGATGCATCTATTCTTGTTAACAAATTCCGCCCAGAGAAAACTGGTTTTAATATGTACGCAGAGTATACCCAACTGCAACTAACGTTCCTTGCATTATAACATTGTTCAGGGTTATGTTTGGTTAATACAATTTTGGACTAGGTGGCCGAGCCCCGCACTTCGGCTACACATCAAACTATAGTCGTGTTACATATTACCTAGTCAATCGTTTGAAAGGGGGTGGGCAAAATTAGGATACAAGCTGATATTTTCCTAGCAAAAGATTTTGGAACTAAAGCGCGTCGCTCGGCTTCCGTGCATCAACCGCAGCACTTTGCCCACAAAATGTCTTAACATAACCTAACCCTGAAATAATACAAGATAAACATAAGTTACATATTTTAACAATATATTTAAATTCTAGGACGAAAAATTGTTTAAATGGTTTTGAAAATGAAGAAATTTGACCCATGCTGCATGAATACTGAACAGTGAACAGTTAAGTTTGTGAAACTAATCTTAATTTAATATGATTTATTTCAGATAATTGATGATATAATGTTTTCAGTTGAGATAAAAAATTTTACCTAGTTGACAAGAGGAAATCACAAATATTTTAAAAGGAAAATAACTTTTAATCTTTCAGAAATTAATTAAACAATCGGCCTATGGGTTTCCTTTCTTCTTTTTTAAATTAAAAATGTAAAAATCCAGGGGGTTAGGGTTAATTATAGTAAACAATCGGAATCGATTATGATCATATTTTATTTTCCGTCATTTCCCATCTCAGCTAATGGGATCGCGCCAAAAAAAAATTGTGTATGTCTATTCTTTTGGATATCAACAAATTATTATTTTGTATTTGTTTTTCCAGAATTTTTAGTATTTGGAAATTGAGAAAAATGTTTTTGGGTCTTATATTAAATATATGAAGAATAATATAAAATAAATAATTTTCTATGTACTCGATCTTAATCTAGGAGGTTTATTTTCATGGGAAATCATTTTTTCGCCAGAAGCTGGTAATGTTTTTATTTGCTGAATTAGGAAAAATATTTGATTTTTAGGGGGGAAAATAGATTTTTAAAATCATTATTGTAGGAGGGTACTTATTAATTTATACCATTATTTCAATCAGTAATAGGACACAAAAAACTGTAGACGAGGAAGACGAAGAAAGTTAGTTTGAAATAGTTTAAGAACAAAAAAAACACGGTAATTGGGCAGTGTACTTTTAGAACTACCGTCTCATCATTCCATAGTGTTATGGATCCCTTTAACAAAATATATGATTGATGCGTGTAGTGATCTATCTCCAAGATGTCCTGGATGACAGGGTTAGGTTGGAAGGATGGCCTCTCCAGTATACAACTTCAGAAGGTATAGTTATTTCTATTAGTTTTACCCTATAGACTGAGTGTTCACCTTAGATTAGCTGAGGTGTATTTACATGTAAAGAGCGACATAAAAGTATAATTGTGTCAGTGAGGTAAATTCAAAGACTAAGACATTGCCACACTTCAAAGTTGACCCAATCCATGTGTACAACTTTTCATTAGCAGTTCATGGATATATATGACAAAATAATGAAAACCTGCAGGGTATATATATTTTCTATAAAGTTGACCTAATCCAAGTGTGCAACTTTTCATTAGCAGTCCATGGATATATGTGACAGAATAATGAAAACCTGCAGGGTATTCATTTTCTAGGTTTGAGCAAGCAATTTTGCGAAGCAAGAACTATTATACTAAAATGGCCATAGTTTTTATTATGTTTAACACAGTAGGGATTTTTCTTGTTGCATGATTTAAAGCAAAAAATATTAACTTACCTTATGAAGCCTAAGTCTCTGAAACCTGACGTTGTTAACAGCTTTGATATCTTAAACTGTGAATTTTGAAAAATCATAAACCATTATTTGGTTGCAAAGATATAGAGTTTAGGAAATTTTGGCAAGTGTTAAGTTCCTTTACACATTTGAGTTGAGTGCTTGTTTCTTTATTCCAATAGTCACGATGCTCGGGCCGTCAGATAATTAGAGAGATTATAGATCAATTGTCCAACAGCTGATCTGTGTTTTTGAAAAAGATGAAAACTAGTCCATAATTCTTTTATTAATTGACTCAGATTGAGCTACAGCCCGACAGGTCTAAAATTTACTTGTTTGAAGAGCCCTAGATAAACTAAAAACTACATAACATCATATTCAAAATATAGTCTTTTTCCTTAGCTAGGAACTTCAATGCAGGTTTTGCATTAGAATTTCATTTTATTATTCTTGATATGCCCAGGGGAATTTAGATAATTTAAATAGAATAAACAATGCAATAAANCTGTACTGAGACTGATCCAAATCAATCTATTGTCTTCAATTGTACTCCTCAGTATGATTAATCTTGATCTTAAAGAATGTGAAACTTGACATATTTCCGAATTTGTTCATTTATTAGTTTCCATAATTTAACGTTTTAACATCATATTCCAATAATCCCATATTAATGAATACAATCAAAGACATTTTTATAACTAGAAATTTTAGGCTTTTAGGGCGCTTCGCGCCCATCTTCTATTTCAACTTTTAATTGTGGCTTTATCTCTGAACATTTTCTCTTTGTACAGTATAAAACAAAAACAAAAAAAGTTTGCGGATTTCATAAAATTTTTTGCGCATTTTCAAAATGTTTCAAAAATAAAAAACTTTAAAACATAAATTTTTAAAATTTTGATCATTCATAAACCTTCCCTGGGGTCCCTAGATGTCCCACAAAAAATTTGGGCCCGATCGGTTCAGCCGTTTTGACGTTTATTGGATATAACAAACAAACAAACAGACAAACAAACAGACAGACAAGCCAAATTTATATACAGGTGTCATTTTCTACGCGCCTTTTTATTTCAGGGTTATTCATTCATCTTCATACAAAATTACATTACCTTTATTTTATTATCTTTCAACACAGAAATTTTTATGTTTCAGTAAATTACTTATATCTCTTAGAAGCTGCGATCAGAAACCTTGGACACCAGTTATGTATCCATTGATTATAAATAGGCTTAGAAAACTATTATATAATATTCATCAACATGGAAGTTATCTAAACTAAACTTTTGAAAACTTTATATTCACTAATAATTTGATGAAAAAACATAGATGTAGGTCAAGGGGAAGAGGAGTGTTTATATAAAAACAAGAAATGATAGTTCTGTGGCGTTAATTAAATGTTATTTGTAATTACATATCTAGCATCTACGTTTCTTGTTTTCATGTTTCCAGCAATGATATCTGCAGTAACCCCTGATTGTTTACTGTATAGGTTGATGAACTGGAGAAGAATCTACAGAAGAGTGTTAACAATGGAACTCAGAAGCAGATTCAGATAGATGGGTTACAACAGGCACTAGATAAACTTAAAAGAAAGGTTGGTACATTATTCATACTTTTCATTCTAAAAGACAAAAAAGAAATAATAAACCTAAAATCATAGCAACACAAAAATCAACAAACTTCTAGAGTTGACATAAGCCTCTAAAATTTCAAGAGAAGAAGAGTCAAGAACAAATGTGACCCTTTTGCGTTAAATAAATCCTGGCTATGTTAATAACAACCTACATGTAACCAATGCCCCCAATATTATAGTATTGTTTTGTATTCCAAGTTTAAAATTCTCCAGTGTCCAGACCTCCTGATTAGATTGACAGACAGATTTCAAATTGGATTTATGAAGAAATTATATAAAAGATTTAAATCTTGTAATATCGGATCTTAAAACAAATAGTAGATATATCAAAACCTTTACTTGCTACAATAGACAAAAAATCATCAGGAACGAATACCATTCAGGGGTTTTATTCTTGCAAAAAAAGTTATACTTCAAATAAAAAAAATATCTATGTTATCAATATCAGAAAACGTAGGTTGATGAGCGCGCTGGGTACATCTATATTGATACACCCTGTAGATATATCAAGGTATGTTAGTATTGAGTGATCCTGTAGTTGGTATATGATAGATATCTAGAAATATTTATAATACAGTTCGTCACAGAGTTCAATGTTAGTTTTGTCCCGGACATGGTTTAGTGTAGACTCTGCGTAGATACTAGAAACATTGGTAAACACTGTACTTAAACACATCATTTAGTTTAATTCTGCCATTTAAAACATGTATCATTCTATATATATTTATATATATTCAAAGAATTTTATATACAATATACAATATACAAAACACAAAGCAAACATTTATTTCTTTGATTATTTCTCACATTTTATTAAGTAACCCTGTAATGTGCTTTAAACAAATTCTCCACAAATAAAGCCAATTGCTCTGATATCTAATAAATCTCAAGGGAGATCTAAGTAATTTACTTAATCTAGGATATTTAAAAATAATTCTCAATATAATCTTTTCATGATTTATACTTAAAACATGTTATTTTTGAAGTAATTTCTAGTGTATTCCTATTTTACTACGATTTTAAAAGTAATATCGCAGCTTTTTATGTCGCTTTTGAACTGCGTTGCATCCTGAAGATCCTGATTTAGTTCTTACTCTGCATGGTAAACAAGTATATGAAATACTAGGCATGTGAAGAAAATTGTTTACCAACATTTTAGGTTTATTTACATAAGCTTCACACGAGCTAAATGAATTTGCAAATTTTAGATATTTTGTATTTTAAAACCAACATCTTCATGCAGGATAGGGTGACTTAACGCAAATATATCTTTTCATATTTTAAATATTTGCTATAACTTTGCAGACCTTGCAAATAACATTTAATCTAAAGAGCCCCTAGACAAATGGATTTTAGCGTAATTTTATTACTTTCGGCCCCCCTTCCGCAACTATTCAATTGATGCCTGCATTTGATTAATCTAAACTAAAAGAATTATTCCCAGGTGTTTAAACCAATAGTTATCATTAATTTATTATTTACGGGGTTCCACCCTGATATCTACCTTTCTTCATCTTACGTTGTTAGTTACGTAATATTGTTGGAAACCAGATTTGCTTGGAGATTTGATTAAGTTTTTTACGTAGTTCGAGCGCGATCCACAAAATTTGAGGCATATCGGTCAAGGGGTTTATGAGTTATGATCGGACATACGTTCATTCTAACAGAGATTGCTACTTTATACAGATATTATAGCTTGAGAACCGATGGCGTTGCCGAGGGAACTCATAGTTATTCCCGCCATTTACCCGCGCTTGCTCGCAAATTACGAGTTTAGTTATTTTTCCTGAAACAAATGGGCCCACTAAACTAAGAAACTCAAAACCAAGCTAAGAACATTCCCGTGGGTCTCCTGAGTTCTCCGATCTAATCGGTCAAATTGAACTGAGTTATGATCGGACATCCAACCAAATAAACAAACAAAAAGAGATTACAGTTATATAGATATATAAATGGAGCCCTAGTTTAATAAATATAATTTTAGAAGGATGAAGATTTGAAGGAGAACGGAAATATTCAACTAGAGCTAACACAGGTACCTGGAGAAACATTAAACCCAAAATTATTGAATGAAATTTTCAAAAAGTTTAGAAAAAAACTAATAAATTGTACCGGACATTGAACAAGGTTTTATTTCGTTTTTGGAATTGATCGTATTCTTTAATAACAGAATTCACATTTCTCATATTTAAACTTTTATTGGATTAAAATAAATAATCTTAAATCATGAATTTATTGCCAGGTTCAGAAACAATGTCAAGAACTACACGAAAAATATCAGATTCTAAGGTGAAATAAAATATAAGGATTAAAAAAAGGAGAGAGAAAATTAAAGAAATGAGAAAGAGACATAAAACTATTTGTGAAAGGGAAGACAAGAAAACAAGGAAAAAAATATGGCGAGGGAAGGAAAGGTAGAAAAGATAAAGAAAAAAAGAATGGAAAAGATAAAGAAAAAGAGGAAATTAAGGTAAAAAGAAAAGAAAAAAGGGGAAAACCAAAAAGAGAATAATGAAAAAGAAAAGGAGATAATAAGAAACAGGAAAGTAACAAGATAGGACCGGAACACTTGCCACAAAATCTAATTTTTTAATCCTCAAATCTTTTAAACCTTTTGTTATGAACATTTGATATTTCAAACTTTGACTACTTAATATGTTGTATTTGATAGTTTGGTAAATATAAGGAAAACAACATCAGATTGCAAAGATATAAGTGTGAGAAAGTTAGAATTTGTGGCAAGTGTTCAGTTCCTTTGTAAAACCGAGGGTCAAAAAGAGAAGAGAAATGAGTAAGGAAAGAAGAACGAAGAGAACCGAGAATTAAAAAGGGTTCTAAAGAAGAGAGAATCTAGAAGAAAATATTAGTAAATTGTAAGAAGAGGGAAGATAAATGAGAGAAGGAAGAAAGCGAATATTTTGTTTAGGTCGGAGGTGAAGACAAAGGAAGTACAGGTGTCTACCCTGCAGGGCCAGCTGGAGAAGTCCAACAAGCAATTAGACCAAACAAAATTAACTCTAAAGAAACTAGAAGCAGAAAAGGAATATCAGGTAGATACTTCGACATGGGATTGTTTGAAGTATACATTTTCAATAATTCTCCCATCTCTACATCCTTTTGGTACTTTATTTAATTTACTTTAAAATGTACTTTAATGTACTTTAAAATATCATATATTTGCCTTAAAAATTCCAACATGTCATCTTTGGTTTAAAAACAAGAAAGACGACCGTACAGATTAATTCTGTCTTATTTTATGGGATTCGCGGATCAATATTGAGTTTTACATTTATTCAATTTCTTTATTACATTAATTATAGTTAAATGTTTATATTGATCGCTTGTTAATGTATTAATGTATGGTCAGTCCACCGAACTTTTTATGACACATAAGCTTAGTCATATCAGCTGAAACTTTTTTTCGCTCTTGTTTTTTTTACCAAAAGTTGGAAATCCCGCAAAACTTTGTTTAATTCAACCCTTCTTAGTTTCTTATACAGTCGTTGTCGCTTATACCAAGACAATGCAGACGACATTCTATTTCAAATTTGATTTGTATCTAGCTGTTAGCATGTTTGCACCTAAACATTGAAGTCAAGAGAAGCTGTCAATAAAAAAGCTTCTCTTTGATAACTTGTAAACTTGTAATTCGAAAAAAAGCTTGTAAACAATCAAAACTGAAATAAAAAGTCGTCGTCGTTGCATTGATATAATCGCACTAGGAATGCCCGAAGACCCCTTCTCGGACGTCAATGACCCCTCACAAGAGGGACAGTATCAGGATCGGGACGAGTGCGGATGTATCTGAGGGAGACAAGATACGGGAACTTGAGAGCAAACTTGCTCAGAGAGACCAGGAGCTCAAGGTTAGAGCTACATTCATACAGTCACACTGAGAACAAGAAAACTGCGAAATCAATCTAATTGTCGCCTTTATTCTTTCTTTTATTTCATTAAGGATTTTGTAATTAACAATTGCAATCTCTATAAATGTTCAGGTCGCTTCTATAGAAATAGTTCAGTTACAAATAAGAGAATCCTTAGCGTCAATCATTAAAGAAGCTAGAAAAAAGATAACAGCTAGAATATCATTTATGAATATTGAATATGATGCAGAACAATTTATAAAACATATGTCATGATAATGCATGTATTATAATGCAAAGGAGAAAATTGGGGATGGATATTATATACAAACTGCAGAAACCTGGTTTACAATTTACACTGTATTTGTTGCTACTACTGTATTCCCTGGATTCCTAGCTTTCGTTTGATATGCATAAAGCCATAGTTAAAACATCTTCATTTTTGGAGGTCCTTATAGGTCATTAGAGGTCAGTAGAACGTCAAACACTGGATTTGTTGCTGCAACTGTATTCCTGGGGTTCCTAGATTTCGTTTGATATGCATTAAGCCATAGTTGAAATATTTTCTATTTGTGGAGGTCATTAGAGGTCATTAAAATTCAATTTTATTTTATTTTAGGAATTTCGAACACTAATTAGGCGTGCAGCCAAAAAAATGGAAGATTTGAACCAAAAATGAAGGCAGGCCCACCCCCCCTTACATCAAACATGCCTTAACTCCACCATCCCCTTAGATTAGGTTTAATTTACGGATATAGGGGAAAGATATCAAACTCGTTCAAATATCGGTTTGCCTGTAGAGGGCCACTTAAAGTTCTGCGTGATTCTAATAATGTATTCCCCTCAATTCTCAGCATTTGAATGAATCTGACCTGGCTTAACATCCTCATCGTCCTCTTTCTTTATGTCATCTTCTCTTTTAATCTCCTCCTGTAAATAAATAGCTTTAGAAATAAAAGTTTCAGAAATCAAATCAAATCAAATCAAATCAAATCAAATTAAATCAAATCAAATCAAATCACATTTTACAGGAATTCCTTGAAGCATCCTTCTTTAGAGTCAGAATTTCAATTCTTTCCCAATTTCTGGATTTTCAGCCCAATCTATATCTTACATTTGAATTTCCAATTAATATGCAATATACATTATACATGGTAACATGCTTGTTTAGACGACTAGACAGAATGGCAGTTGGTTAGACTGAGAGAGCTCACATCAATTTACTAATAAAGCTTCCAAAAGATACATGACAAATGCAGGTTTAGAGTTTGACTTAAGCTTCAACTTAAACCAGTTTTTGGGACAAATTGTAGAAGTGCATATTTAAATAAGGAAAATGATTTTTTTTCTAACCTAGGCTCTTAAGATTAATATACGACCAAATTTATTCCAAACTTTTTTCTTTTAAACTTTCATATCCGCTGTAATCTGAAGAGCTCAACGTAAAAGAGGGGCTCTCTTACAGCAGGGTTGTATATTTTTCATTTCCTTCTCCCTGGAGGAAGGGATTTGTTTTTCATCTGATAGTTTTGGCTCAGACAGGAAACTAATCAAACCCTTTTTGGGAAAAAATATGACACATTTTCTCTTTTAAGGGAAAGGGGGAAAAGAAAAGGAAAAGGGGGAAGAGAGGAGGAACAAGGAGCAAAACTTTTTGGGGGAATATAATATTATTCCCTCAACAGCAACGTCATATTTTCCTCTCTTAAAAGCTGGACATTTAAGACTGAAAAAAATCAAATGTAAAGAAATCACAGGTTATTTTCAGGACACCAACACGCTCAATATAAATCTTTAATCCAAAAAAGTTCTTTGCAATAAGGGCTCTGCCCCCCTGCTTAACACTGTCCTGTACAGAATACATAGAGAACACCTCTTTCAAGTTGTGTGCATTTGGAGAGAAAAAAAACTTCGAAAGGGGGGTGGGGGCAAAAATATAGGTCTAAGAATTCATTTACACCCCCTGCCTTATAAATAAAATAAATAAATAAAAAATTATTTTATTTTTTTTATTAGCAGACTACCTTAAGTTATTGAAATAGTATTCCTTCTAATATGCTTTGTTAACCTTGGTGATAACTTCGGATAAATGGATAACAATGAAGAAAATTATAAAATGAGTTGAAATTAACCTTAATATCCTCGTTCTCTTTCATCTCCTCCTTCTTAGCTTTAAGAGCTCTGATCTCCGCAGCTCTTAACTCGTCACACTCCTTCCGTAGTTTAGCAAGCTCAGAGTCTTTCTCCTTCTGCTTACGCTTATACCTAGAAAATACATGGTTCGTACACACTGTACGTACAGTGTAGTGTTTACTGTACTGTTAACAATGGGTGTACAGTGTATGTACAGTTCATCATACAGTATACTGTACAGTGTAATATAACAGGGTCGCTAGATAGCTGACTAGTTGAAGCCAAAGTCTTAATGTTTGACGTATTAAAAATTTTAATTGAAGGTTTGGCTAACTTGGGTACCCAACTTTGTCTGGAATCCAAACTTAATTCAACTCAATATTGACTTCTTAACACAGGCTAAGAAATTTCACTGGTTTGAATGATAAATCGGTCAAGAAAATCTGAGATATAATCGGACATAGGAACAACTCGATAAAAGAGATTACGACTTTATTTAAAGATTTGTAAAATCTAAACTATAACGTAAGAAATTCAACAAAAATACAGAGATGTTATGGTTTCTAATGAGTAGCTTAACCGATCAGGGCAAAATATTTTCAAATAATCATGGGAACGGGCCAAAATCACCAAGTTTTACCTTTAAAAAAGTTTCATTACCTGGCAACCTCTCCCTTGAGCTGTGTATTATGTGTCTGCAGGGTTGTGATAAGGTTCCTCATCTCCTTGTTAATGGGCCCGGTTTGCTCGTTGGCCGCCAGGTTCTGCTCAAACTCTATCCTCAACATTTCATACTCCTTCCGCACCTACAGGAGGCAGGGTTGGTTAGAATAGAGGCTTTTTGTAGTTAAGGAACAGAATAGATTTTAAAATGTTTTAAAATTTCATTTAACTCCCGAAAAATAATGTTATTAATTTTTCTATGTACAAAGCTGAAAACTTCAGAATTGAATATCCGATGTGGAAACTTTTGATTTTAGAATAACCCGCTCTCTTTTTTACATCCCTACAGGATTCTAACCAATGAGCTGAGTGCTCTCATTAAATGGTATGAAAATTGAAAATTTCCCGGATTCTGATTGGTTGAATTTTATACTTTCCCCCCGAGTTTTATGGATATTAACTAAAGATTGAATTAACCTTGAGATTCATGAAAAAGAGAGATCAAGCATTGACCTCAAAATCCACAATTCTGTAGGTTTCAGGTCATAGCAGATTTAGCCCATATTTAGGACAAGGTGAAAGGGGGAGGGGGTCTAACTTTATTTCTAAGCTAAAACTAACCTGTGCCAACATATCCTCCAGCTGAATAACCTCTGTCCTCAGTTTCTTCTGCGCCAGTAGTTCCTCAGACTCCATTTGTTCAATTTGACGCATATGCGAGTTCTTGCTCTGCTGCAGGATTGATCTAAATCATTTCAATTGGCACTCAACCAATAAAAAAATCAACTAAATAATCATTTAATCAATGACCACATCAATTAATCAATGATACAATCACTCAAAAATCAATCAATTAATTAACAAATCCATTAATCAATTATTCAGCCTTTAAAACTTTTTTTTTTCAACCAACAAGCTAAAAAGTCAACCAAGGTTTCAATTTCAAAAGTTGCCGGGAGAGTTCTGTCTGTAACTAGTTAAATATGTAAATAACCCACCTCCATATCAAAACAAAATCAAAATTGCTAATAGTAAATAAAAAACCTGTTTTCTTCAAGCTGTGTCTTAAGCTGCATAGCCTCGTTGTAGAGGACAGAGAACTGTGACTGAAGGCACTTGTGCTCTGTAGTTTCTACGACTACATACTCAGGGAGCGTACTGAAATGCACACAAATTAGAAATACTGACACTTATTAAAAACCAAGAAAAAAAATGTTAACCTTAATAATTAATTTTTAAGGCTTTTTTCCTTTTTACAATTAAATAACAATCTTATTTCTTTTTTAATCAAAACTAACCTAGAAAAAAAGAAAAACCTTACCTTAAATCCATTCTTAGCTTCTCAACATTCTGCATACACTCTTTATACTTAGTGTTCAAACCTTCTAATTCACCCATTCTAGATAAAACATTATATTTAAACATATATATATAAAGTTGTAATCTCTGTTGGACTGCTTGTTTGTCCGATCATAACTCAGGAACCCTTGAACCCATTTGCCTCAAATTTTGATTGGATAACTCAGGAGATCCAGGAATGTTTTTAGCTTGGTTTTAAAATTCCAAGTTGAAATAGCGAAAATTTAGTTTCCCGTAAAATCGTTCAATTGCGGGTAAACGGTCGGAATAACTTTTAATAACCTTGGCAGCGTTGGGTTCTTAAGCTAGTACAGTATACAATACATACTCTGCTTGTCCGTCTGTTTGTAATCCATAAACGTCATATGACCCTTTTGATTTGTTATGGATGCTCAGAATTACCAAAAAATTTGACATGTCTCCAAAAGATTATTGTTTTCGAAAAATTTTAAAAATCCCGAAAATTTTTTTTATCTGCAAAAAGATTTAGGCTTTTATCCCTCAAAGATTGAGCAAAAATTTAAATTTGAAATAGAAAGTAGGCTCGAAACATCCTAAAAGCCTAGTACTTTTATAAAAAAAGTAAACAAAGTCCAGGGCTCAGAAGGCATCAATATACATTATGACCAGCAGTGCGTAGGATCCATTTCATTAGGAATTCAGATGCGAAACCGGCTACTGGATACAGAATACAGATCCACAAAATCAATATTTCTGTTTGGCAAACAAAAAAAAATACAATATGCTATTTAAATTTTCAGTTTTCAGTTGATGAACAAAGAAGTTATAAATGATATCTCATTACCTAATATTTCAAAACTATGCCACGAGGGCAAACCGTATCGTGTTCGATATTTTGATTGATATATTTCCACTTTATGGATTCAGATCAAGGTAGCATAAATGTGACGATCCAATTAATCTTCCATTACACTGATAATGACTTCTGAACCATATTATACAATTATATTTGGATGTACGTGAATGAAATAAAGGGGGGGGGGGCGAAAAAATAAAGCTATAAAGCAAAGTTTGAATTCTCACTAATATAATTACTAATTTGAACTAATTACTAATTACTAAATGGTAATGTTATGAATTGTATTAAAGTCCCCCCGCCCACCTCTTTCTCTTATTGTTATTTATTTGATGAACCTGTTTTGCGCTAGCTCACGTTGGTCCTCAAGTTCCCTCTGCAATTCTTCTATCGTCTTCTTCTCGGTACCAGTAAACACCTGATTTGTAAAAAAAATGTCATTTTAATGGGTGTTATAAAGTGCGAAAAAGTTTTCGCCGGGTTTTTATTTATTTCTACGGTGGTAGGCGATTATGTCAATACAATGAAAACTACCTTCGGTTTCAATCAAGCTTTTTAACAGCATGGATATGGTACCTGTGTAGTACGGAGCTCCCTACCCTGGTTAGCAGCAACAAATACGGCCAGCTTCTCCTGACTGTCCAGTAGCATTGTTTCAAGTTTATCATTCCGGGCTCTCAACTAGAACAAGGAAGTAAGTTAACAACTACTTTTATTGAATGGAACTCGTATAACATATGAAGCTGATCAGATACGGTTTTTTAAAATAAATTTGGATAAAGCTCGGAACACTCGAATTTTTTTTTTAAGTATTAAAATTTTTCATATAAAGAACATTCGCACGTATTTGTTTTAAAATTTTTAAAATTCACCGAGGTTTTGATTCTTCAGGTTTCAACGATATTAAAATTGTATTCAAAAATATTGCAGTTTACAGAGATACATTAAAAAAGACCATAATAAAATAAAACTGTCTTGCCCAACCGTGCAAATCCTCTTCTAACTCGATTGACTTGCAACTTATCATAGGCTGTTTCGGGGGGGGGGCAGTCCATTACCCCCCCCCCCTGAGTAAAATTAGAGGGGGTGTACCCCCCCTGGATTATTACAAAGTCATTTCTCATCTAAACTGTAATTTGTATGTAAATAAATAATAAAATTACTTGAAAGTCACCACACTGTAAAAATGAAATTATATGTCAAGGGTGTAAGATTTTTCACAAAATTGAGAGGAATCATTTCAAGTAGTAAATACTAATGTTAATGTGTTTTTAATTCTAAGAAATATTTACAAGAGGCATTTTTCGCTAAAATGGCCTTTTGTGATAAAAACGCTAGTAAGTGTTTTTTCTTTAATTTGTCGATAGGGGCTTTAAAAGATCCGTCTTTCCAAGCCATGTTAAACAGAAAAACCATTGTACAAAATAATGAATAATGGCCAAATTAGAGCTGAAAATTTAGGGAATTTTTTTGATTTCCCTAATTGTTTCCACTTTAATGCTCCTAGATCTCATGTTTGAATATTTTTACAAACCGTTTGCTGCGTAGTAATTAGGCTTTGCAAGCCGGGTTTTTATACCCATATCACTCTCCACTAAACGCTACTAAATCTTCGGTCAGTTTACTGCAAATTACTGCAAAACGTATTGAAAGCTTAGTTGAGTGTGATATCGACACATTTTGAAAAAATAAAAAAATCACTTGTATAACCGGTTTTGCGGCCACAAATAGCCATTTGCGATAGTCAGTTTGGACTTTTTCGAAAAATGCTTTTTAAACATTACAAAATAATAAAAGTTTCTACTATGCTAAACTCGACAATCGGCACAGGAATATGTTCACAAGTCTAAACGTATCTAGCTATTATCCATCACTGAAATTTAGTGATGTAAATATTGCTCAATGCTCTGATTGAACAGGTCATCTTTCACCACCGACAGGTCGGTCAACCTGGGAAGAATGGTGATGCACCCAAAGAGGCTTGCCTCAATTTAAGGAAATCAGTGTTTTAAATGCCTTTAATTCAAGCGGCCCGAGAAAACTAAAATATTGTAGATTGGAATCCATACTGATCTTTAGTCTTGATCTTTACCTTACTAAGTTCGTATTCTGAGTCCTCGTGTTTATTTATGAGCTCTGCGGCCTTGGTTGTCTCGGCGTTCAAGAGCTCCGTCATCTCGGCATTCTTCAAGCTGATGAAGTGAATCTCGTTGTGAAGCTTCGTGTTCACCTTGATCAATGAAATTGTCAGTAAAAAGTTCAGGGGTGTAGGTTTTCTTCAAATCATTTTTCCCCCAGTCCATCTTTAAAAATCCGTTTTCCCCCATAAGTTAGGTATGTTAGATGAAAAAACTTAGTTTTTCAATTTTCCCCCTCATCTTCATAACCCATTCCCCTCCCTTCGGGCCCCGAGGGGATTAGTGGGGAATGATTAAAGTAATCGATGAAAAGAGAAATATTTAAGAATTATTTTGATGAATGAAGGGAATGTTCATCAATTTCAAAATACAAAATACAAACTGAATCCTCATTAATGAACTTTGTATCAAAACTTAGTCTAAAATACCGCCCGACTGACAAAAACTCCGAAAACCGCGGTTTCAGCAGTTAATTTCGCGAATTATTCCGAATACTTTTAACTTTTAAGACTGTTAAAAAATTTCAAGCTTTATTATTTCAATTAAATCTGAATTTTTATTTACCTGATGTAAGTTCCTGTTCTCCTCTTGTAACCTAGTATTTAGTTCACGAACTGTTTCATCTACACTGGGGCTCTCAGCCTGGAAGAGAGAAATACTATTTCAGGGGTGTATCATTTTAAGAATTAAAAAAATAATTTGTGCACTGAAAAATGTGACATCAGAAGGAAAGATTTTCATACTTTTTGGTACTTTCGGACTATACTTATCATTTATTTCCCCATCAAAAAAAATTCCCAGACTCAAAAACTATTTTTAATGATAATATACATTGTACAGTGTATCAGAAAATCACACCGGGGTTCCCAAAAAATATTTTAAAAGATTGAGCTTTGTGTTGAAAATGGACAACACTAAATGATTAAAAAGGTTCCAACATTAAGTTGGGAGTAAAATTTCATGGGTGTATTTCATATAATTATCCAATATCCCCTTACCCTTGTATAAAGAGAAGTTGCTTGCAGATACCTTTAAACTATAAAAAGTCAATTATCTCTTAAAACAATAAACTTGTAAGTCCGGTGCTTAGGATCCGGATCCAAGGGGTAAAATATCAATCGAAATCTTTTGCCCTTAAAACTAGATCTGAACTGCTGAAAAAAGAGAGATTATCGAAAAATTCCTCATTTCTGAATAGTTACTCAAGTTGCATGAACAAAAAAACCAAAAAGAAAAATAATTTAAAAATTAGATTATTATGTCAAAAAGATAGTTTATCTTAAATAGATGCTTATAATCTGGATCTTGATCTGGATCCGGATCCAAATTAAATCTATCCTTTGCTTGTAAGAGTTTGTACCTGGACCCTGGATGCTAGTTTCTCGTCTAGTTCCTCTTTATGCCAGGTTGCCAGCTGGGAGAGGAAGGATGTTGTAGCTTCACTCTCTCCTCTCTTCTCATTCTCATCTCCGCACTCAGTATCAAACCTCTGGAGTAGAATACGGATATCTTCGTTCAACTGATTCCAGTACCTTAATAAATCAATCAATCAATAAATAATGAAATAAATAAATAAATAAATTAATTAATCGTTCAATTACAAATCTCGATCTCATCCCAACACTTCGTATAAAACCTCTGCAATAGGATTTGATTATCCTCGTTAAACTGATTCCAGTATCTAGACACCAACCTACCAACCAATATTTATAGCGATCAGCATTCAAATAACCTTTAATAACGTTAGTATGACGAAATTACTTTTCTTTGTGCCAGTTAAATAAAAGTTTGATTAAAAAAAATGATTTTAATCGCAGCTTTTTCTAGGACCAAAAACAATTAAAAAGTTTTTTAATTTTTAAAAGTTTTTTTTAATTTTAAAAAGTGTTTCTCCATTGCTTCTTGTAAGCAAGAAATGGGCAGAGAAGGTTTTTTATATGAATCATTTAACAATTATGTATTTAGTTTTAAAAATTGCACCCTCCCCCAACCGTATT
This sequence comes from Eurytemora carolleeae, assembly GCF_000591075.1. Taxonomy (NCBI): domain Eukaryota; kingdom Metazoa; phylum Arthropoda; class Copepoda; order Calanoida; family Temoridae; genus Eurytemora; species Eurytemora carolleeae. Next base: position 18,749 of record NW_019397101.1, read on the forward strand.
ATATTATATGTTGTGTTTTAGAAGTTAACACTTGCAAAATTAGGGTGAATGCACGATATTCAATATATAAATAAATATTTGGTAAAAGGGTGTGAACTTTTCATGATTGATGTTCATTTTTCCGTTATGATTCCAAAATCTTCGAAAATCATTTCACAAATCAAATTATATCCCTAAATTCTACATCACTTTTACTGCCTTCACTACTGTAAATTAAAAAAAAAAAATTGACTTATATGGCAAATTCTGAATTTAAGTTTGTTGACTAACCTGTTAATAACATTGATAACGGCATCGTCTTGAGTTTGTCTCTTCTCCAGCTGATCTATCCGGCCCCTGAGCTCCTCTTCCATCTTGTTCTTTAACGCTAACCTCTGCCCGAGCTTCCTAAACAAATATGAATTAAAGGGACTGTCGGCGTTATTTTAAGTGACCCTCCAAGCAAAAATAGCAGTGCCCTATTTATAAAGGTACCCTTGTTGTGGAAGATAAACCATTGTTTTCATGATCCGAAAAGAGTTAAACTTTAATAATCTTTTAATGCGCAAAAACAGCAATTAAAAATAAACAGTTAATACAAAAAATGGATACCCAATTTATACATGATCAGAAAGTTTTTAATGGTATCGTTGTAAATCAGGTGTTACCATCTTAGCATAGAGGGTTACAATGTGAAGCGTTTTCAACATTTGTCCAATATCAATTATAAATTCACAAACCAAAAATATTTAAGTTGTGGAGCCTTCTAGATTGTTCATTGGCAACAAACAAACCAACAAAGCATACAGCCAAGCAAATATATCAAAGTTATGTTTAGAACCAATGTTTGTGAGCTTTCACTTTCATACAATCAGTATTTACGCGTTTTTTATTGTGTTTTGTTAGTACCATTTAATTTATTTTGAGCGTATAAAAAGACGTTTAGAACCTATTCTGAAACTGCAAGGTTTTGACGTCCAACTCCTCTAGGTTGGTGATGGACCCGAGCTGCAGGGGTTCAAACACAATCTTCTTTGTCGGGGGCTCAACCCCCCCGGGATCCTCATCCGCACCTCGTTTAGACATTGTAAATCTACAAAACAAAATGTAGAATTAAATTTTCTTACCAAGAAACTGGATCAAACTGAATCCTTTTTAATTACAGTTTCCTGATAAAATGGCCTTTATTTCAAATTTACCGTACGTTTAAAGTGTTAACAAACCTACTCACAATGTGACCAGAGGTGTATCTATTACTGTTTGCCCCCCTCCCCCTTCCCCCGGCAAAAATATGTGCTCTCATTGAGTTTGGGGGGGGGAAAAATGAAAAAGGGGGAAGAGAAGGGGAAAAGGAAAAAGGGAAGGGAAAAGGAAAAAGGGGAGGGGAAAAAGGAAAGGAAAGATAAAAGTGGGAATTGGGAAGAGAAATGGGGAAGAAGGAAAGGAAAAGGGGAAGAGGGAAGAGAAAAATGGGGAGAGGGAAGGGAAGAAGGGGGAGAGGGAAGAGAAAAAGGGCAAGAGGGAAGGGAAAGGGTGCAAGATGGAAGGGAAAAGGGGAAATGAAAAGGGGCAAAAGGGAAATGAAAAGGAGGCAAGGGGGAAGGGAAAAGGTGGAAGAGGTAAGGGGAAAAAACACACACAAAAAAACAGTATCAAACATGCTTAAAAAAACTCTAGGGGACCTTCTTAGTGTACCAAAACTCTCCATTATTATTATTATACTAGGTTGTAGATTTGGGAAAAAAATATGATTCAGAAAAAGGGAGGGTGGCTCTGCCCCCTCCGAAGTAAACTTCTTTAGAGTTTCCGCGGTCTTCAGAAATCTGTAAAAATATACCGGTTTTTTATGTTGTGGATTTGGGGAAAAATATTGTTCAGAAAAGGGGGGGGGGGATAAAAATATGAGTCCAACAACTAATATACACTCCTGATAGTTATGCATAAAATGACCAATGATTTTTCAACAAATATACAATACATACATTTACAAATAGAAGTCTTGTGCAAGTTGTCTTAAAGAGACTGGTCACCTTCTTGAAAAAAAACCATTTGGTTTAATTTTAGCTCATTAGGAACCCAAGGAAATTGACTGTAACTACAACGCAACGATGTTCCTGAAAATTTTACCCCTTGTAATCTCATTGGGAAAAGTACCATGTTCAGAAATTGTTCATGAAATCCACCAAATCTGTGAGAAAATTGTGCGTACTTTCAAGTAGGTGATCAATCCCTTTTAGGTTCTATTAACTGCAAAACATTGATTAAACTGCACACAATATCTTAACATAAATTTCTATGATTTCTTCGCCACTTTCCCCGCAGGTTCATCTGTACCCGTTGCCGCCACTTTCCGCTTTGCCGCGACGGCCTTCGCAACTTTGTCTGCTTTGACACAAAGGTCCCAATGAGGTTTAGTTTTCATGTGTGCAACCGAATCCTCCTGAGTGAGCAGCAGTTTCTTGCAGACTCTGCAAAAGAATCCGGAGACGGGTCGGAGGAAATCAGCGCCCACAAGGATTCTCCAATGAAAAACTCATTTAGTTATTTTGTTCAAATTTTCCAGAAAATCTGGATATACAATTACAAACAATAAATTGTATCTAATATGTACCGTGATAGGCAAAAAAAATCTGGAACAGGAAAACAACGTTTAAAAAGTCCAATGAGCCCGAGACACAGAAATTGTGCAGTTTAACCAGACCCATTTCATTAAAGTAGTGATTTAATAAGCGTCTAATAAACCTATTTGCTTTGTAACAATATTAAATTCACTTATTTATTCCTATAATGTCGTTTTCCTATTCCATTGATATCTTTTTATCACTGTATATTGATAAATGATCGTAATATCCACTGATAAATAGATAAGAGCTGAATACTTAAGAGTTGTGGATGTCGAGACCAATGCTTGATATCCTCTTTTTGTTAATATTAGAATTATTTTAATCTTTTCAGTCCGGAAAGTTTCTAAGATTAATCCAGAGTCGTGAATGCAGAATCCCAACAGCCAATCAAAACCTGGGAAATTTGAAATGTTGCGCACTATAAAATGAGAGAACGTTCATTGGTTGGAATCCAGTGGGGGAATTCGAAAAGAGGGGAAAAGAGCGACTTAAGCAGAGATCAAATCTTCATTCTTGAGTTTTTTATCATTATAAATCGAATGACCTTCATTAAGGATAGAAACCGGATTTTTTATAGGGACCGTAGAGTCGCAGATTTCGGTAGAATTGAAGAAAAACAGAACTCACCAAATTAGTTGGTAAAGATCCTTTCTCATCTTGTTTGATAATTGTTGGTTTATCATCCTTCTTGATAATAGTTATCTCTTGAATATCATCATCATCGTCCTTCACATCCTTCTTACTCTCAACCTTCTTTTTATCATCACTTTTCTTCTCATCTCTCTTTTTATCGTCACTTTTATTTTCATCTTTCTTTTTATCATCTCTTCTCCGACTGTTTTCTCTTTTCCTGTCTTTCGACGAGTCCTTGCTCCGTCCTTCCTTCTTCTCTGATTCCCGTTGTTTATTTGATTTCTTAAGGTTGTCGAGCTCCTTCATGAAATCCTCGTCCTTGGCCAGAGTTATCTTTCCCTTCCTGTTCTCCTGGGCTACCAGCATCAGATGCTGAGAACTAAACCTAGGCAAACAAAGGGGTTTTTTCTTATTTTATAGAAACTTTCGTCGTATTTTTACATTTAAAACAAGCATGCCAGAACCCTCATCTGGTCGATAATGTAATGCTTTTCTAGCTTGAAAATTATTTAATTACGATAATTTCTCTATCATTTCAAAAGCAAGGAATGTCCTAGTCACTTAATAGAGAAACTACAAGTGAAAATAATGGTTTTCATGATCAAAAACATGATATCTATTTTATACATCAGACAACGCATTTAAGTTAAATGTGATTAAAGCCCTGAGGAGGTGAAAATAGTTTTTGTCCCCAACGCTAAAAGAATAATAAAAAAATAAATGATAAAAAACCCCCAAAAGATGCTGAGGGTTATTTTTCCTAGAATAAGTTGTTACCTATGGAATTCCCAATCTTGTCTATTGTGAAGTTCTAAAGTGCATACGGGGCAGAAAGGATGAACGAACAGTTTTAATGCTTTGTGATGAGGCTTACTCCGGTGATGAGCTGAAATAAAAAATAAAGAATTTTTGTCATTTATCTTTTTTATTTTAATCTTATTATAAAAATCTTCGACTGTTAGATTCAAATAAAAAATATCTAACAATTTATTTGAGTACATTAAGGTCTGAGACTGCTTATACAAGTATGCTACGGTTAAAATGTTGCTTAACATAATATAGATACTTATATATGTATATATATATATACATATATCTACAAGAAAAAAATTATAAAACGTATGTTATCATTCCTTGTTCTTACATTTATATCAAAACAACTACTTCTGCGGATTTTCCATCCTGGTTGGTGAATTTTAAGAAAAATTAAGGGACGCCTAGCTGTTCATCATGGGGTATTAATAACAACCCGCAATTCGATAAAATGGGGGTCGGCGCTCCTACCCACCGTACCGTAATCATGGACAGTGCGGCCCTTCAGAGAAGACTTACTCCAGGCAGTTTCAAACGTTCAAAAGGAGGGGAGAATATAATCTTTTAGACTAATTGGGAAAAATAAAAATAATTAATTATAACCATAGATTATTTTACTACCTAGGGGTCCGACAACCATGGTTTCACACAGATTGCATCGGTTCTTTTCTTCTCTTGAGGACGCATCCTTTGCTCTAGAAAAATATTAAAATGAATAACAACAGATTTTAAATGTGAATGTGAAAACTGAAGAGTAGTGTATCTATCAGGAAAGCACAAGGGCTAGTGACTTTTGGGCTGCAATGTTAAGAATATATTTTCATCTAATTTACTTTTTAAAACTTAATTTGCCGGGTTTATTTTCCCACTGACATTTTTGAACTGAATTGACTGGACTAACTTTATATTTATGTCTTGAGACCAAAATATTTTTTTTTGTGTTTCTAAGAATACCTGAATGCCTCGTGTTTCCCAATCTGCTGCCTCATCTCATTCTTTAGCTCGTTAGATTTAGTCTAATCATAGATATTTCTTTTGATAAATAAAAGATTGATAACAGATTGAATTATCTCCTTAAATCCCAATTTTTTTGCTTATTTTTCACCGGACATCATGATTTTGTCAAGACGTGAAGAAAGTAATATTTAAAGNCCTTATCAAAGAGCCGAAGCAGCGAAGAAAATGTTTTTTTTAAAATACAGGTTTTATGAGGAACCTCAGTTTGAAAGTTTTACCTGAATCTCGACCAACGCTGTCATGTGTTTCTTCCCACCCATATGGTTCACGTAGGACTGCCCATTATCCAACTATTCAAACAGAAAAATAAGAAAATTAAATAACAGGGAAGAATAATTTTTCGAAAAGAAGGAGAAAAACAGCCGCTCTCTTCGTCCAGTGACAGTGCGGGGTATTTCCGAGATTTAAAAACGTTGAACAATTGAGAAAATGTATCAAACCTTGGCCAAATAAAATGCTTGTTTTACGACATTGTTTATTAGTTAAACTCATTAAAATCATTCCCTTACCTTTACATTGCAGTCGTAACAGTAAAGGAAACGAGGAGGAATATGATCAAACTCTTCAGGGTTTAACCCTCGCCAATCAAACTCACGTATATCCATCTCATGCTTATTACCTCCTACATCCCCACCTCTTGTACGTCCCCCTCCTCCTCCACGCCCCCCTCCTCCTCCCCCTCCTCTCCTGCCTTCGATTTCCCTTTTCAAATCCGTTTTCAATTCAGTTTTCAAATCCGGTAATCTCCCTTTTAATCTCCCTTCTCCTTTACGATCTCTGTCCCTGCTAGCACCTCTGCTCCCTCCCGCTACTCCGTAATCTAGTTCATTTCTTCCTCCACTCATTCTGTCCATGCTGTTATCCCAGGCAAATACACTTGGTTCATTGTGCGATCCCCTTAAATCCGACATCGTGGTGTCACGGACAAATTCCGGTGTGTTAAATGTATTATTTAGTTCAAACTGTTCTATTGCGTCCACGGTTGGGAAAGGGGGGCCGCCTAGCAGAGTCGGCCTTTTCTTTGTTTCAATTCGCGTTCCGAACTCAAGTTCGGATTTTCGGCTGAAGAGGGAGGATTCGTCAACGAAATTTTCTCGATGCAGACGTTCCTCTCTCTGGTTCAGTTCCCTTTCTTTAAATGAGATGAGTTTCAGGACTTCTCGAGTTTCGGGATCGTTTGAATTTCTGTCATCAAGTTCGATCATACCCTTCACGTCGCTGATCAATTCTCTAGCCTAATAGGCGATTATGATAATAACATTTTGCAGATATCCCCCACCCCCTTTGGCACAAGGTTTCCACAACAAATACCCTATTAAAACTGTTCCTGAGACAATATGAATTTTTTTTCTTCTTCAAAAATAACCAACACGCAGCAAAAATTGTTCCAATAAACTTACAAAGAAACATTTTTGGTACCCATAACGACATATTTTGGGGGGAAATTTTTTTTGTTTACATTTGTAATTTATTATTTACAAAAACGTTATGCACTTCATAAATTAAAACTGAGACACTTTTTAACATTCTTGTTTTGCTTTTTATTAAAGAAACTTTTAAGACACGTGCTGAAAGGATCTGAACATGTTTATCAAAAAAGTGCCAAATTGTCCAACCTTTATCAAAAGTTATAATATATTGGAGTATTTTTATGATTCTTGGGGAATATTTTAAGTACAAAACTTGACTTATGGTGAGAGTTTGAAAAAATCTTAGGATGTAAAAATGAAAATTTGTAAAGAGACATTACGCGTAATTACAAAAGACCCTCCATGCTAAGATGACAATGCCGATTGACAACAGTACCCTTTAAGCCTTTATCTGATCAATAATTTGAAAGATATTGTCGTTCTTTATGTTTACAAATGTCTAATATTGTGGTACGAATATTCCATGAGGATAAGATCTGCAAGAAGCCACATTTTGGGCAATCCAGACCGCCTACAGTTGTATCCGACCCTTACTGGTGAGATTTCATCTGAACCAACCCGGCCTCCTACTACCTAGGACAGGTACAACTAGGAGAAGTGGCGTGACAACTCTTAAATTGATAGCTAATTCATATTTAATCAGACAATGTTTTACGGTATTTTGCGAATCTGCCATAGCCATCCTTGCATGGAGGGTTACAAGATCAAATTACGTTAATTGTCTCCTTAATTAGTCATTCAATTAAATGTACTGTGTGAGAATAGCAGCAGTAAAAGTTAAATTATTACAATAATAATTCTTGAAATAATTCGTTTATTTTTGTTGACCGAAGAAAGTTTAAAACTGTCAGTAAATTAAACTTGACAATATCATAATTTCCTGATTTATCAGTATAAAGCTGTCAACTTTCCCTTCCTGCATACCAGGTATACTGTTCATCATGTTTAAGACGCTGGTCATCATAGGGCTAGAATTCATCCCAACCCCAATGTTATTCATGTTGTTCATCCCCGAACTCATATTCATCATCCCCGGACCCATCATGTTCATCATCCCAGGGCCTTCATTCATCCTATTCATCATTCCTGAACCGTCATTCATCCTATTCATCATTCCCATTCGTCCTTGACTATTCATCATCCCTGGAGCCATTCCCAACGAGCTATCATTCATGTTCATTGAGACAGGACCTTGGTTCATCATATCCATTCCTTGTCCCAACATTCCAGTTTGTTGGAGTTTACGCATTGAGTTGATATCATTCATAACTGCGTCAATATTTTGGTTTGCGTATTCATCATAGTATCCTTCTGGATCAATATCATTGTTCCGGGATGGAATTGTATTCTTCTTTAAACTCTGATAGAAATCTACTTGGCTCATGCCCGCATGTTGGCTAATCCTAAAAAAATATTCTATACAATACATATATCAAGTTGTTAGTATTCCGATCATAACTCAGCAACATTTTGACCTTTTTGCCTTGAAATTTGATTAGCGAACTCGGGAGACCCACGGGAATGTTCTCAGATTGGATTGAGATTCTAAATTGAGTGGAACTTACTTTAGGAAAAATAGCTGAAATCGAAATTAACTATCAAGCGCGGTTAAACGGTATAAGTACAATGAGCACCCTGGGAAACGCTGGGTTCTCAAGCTAGTGTATAATAAAGTAGAACTAGGGAGAGAGGGGACAGGGTTTCTTCACATTTTTAGGCACCAAGTTATTCCAAATTATATGCATTGCAAAATGTTTAATTTTTTATTTGTACCTTGTGCGGTCCTGGGGTTGACTACCATGACCTTCCATATCTGGATTTCGACCTCCCTCATCTCTCAGGTTTTGGTTACCCTGATTCTTGTTGACATTTTGATGTTGACCTCCCATATCTGGATTACGACCTCCTTCATTTCTCCGGTTTTGGTTACCCTGATTCTTGTTGACATTTTGTTGTTGATTTCGGCTTGCATTGTCCCCTCTTTGGTTCCAGATTCCTGCCCTAGACCCTCCTCTTCCTCCACCTCTACCTCTGCTACTTCTGAAAAGGGCATTCTTTAACTGATCATTTGTTTCATCATGACATCAGAATTTCATCATGAAAATTCAGTGTTTAAACTCGGCGCTATAGAAATGGGTTCATTTAAGTATACGATTTACACCCCACCCACCCCCCATCCAGTATCACTTTTTTATATAGGCCTCGATTTCAATTATTTTGAACATGAGAAAGTAATATTTATTTTGTATTATTTTTTGGTTAAGTACGGTTCAAACAATTTCTGGGTCGAGCACTGCGGCTAGGAAACCGAGCGCTGCAATTAAGGGGCCGGGCGATGCACCCACACGACAACCAATGAATTCCACAATAGATACATCTAAAAAATTGATAGAATGGGTGGGGGGAGGGAGGGGGGTTCGAAGAAAGACATTATGAAACTATCTTACTTCCTAATTCTCAGAATTTCCAAGAACCGGGAAAAAGTGTTACGTAGCACCCAAGAGGTAATAGTTATATGAATTGTGACTTAACCATTTATGTTAGACAAGGTATGTTAAGACCCGCCTTCTGACCGTATGTTCTGTGATATTATAGCAAATTATATATATAATATGCTACAGTTGAGAAATAAGATTAAGACAAGTTTATAGAAAATTAGATGGAAATGATTTTAACCCTGATTAAAAAGTATTCATCTCAAAAGTCAATACTGAAATAAAAGTAAAATAACATTCGAAATTATCACCGATTATTGCTTGGTGGTTCCGGTTCTTTAAACCCCTCCGACTGCATTGCTTGGATCGTAGCTCGCCATTCATCCATCTTACCGGGACTATTCTCCTTATTTAGTCAGGACCTGAAAAAAAGCTAACCAAACTTGATTTCTTTCTGAAATAAGTAACCATTACCTAACCCTAAATAAAAGTAAGTGTCATAGCTTAACCTAAACCGTGGCCGCAGCGCTCGGCCAAGAAAATGTCTTAACCTAACCTGACCCTGAATAGTAAAAATATAAATAATAAATTTGTTGAAAAATAAATTGATACAAAACTGATAGGGGTGAGGAGCCGTCCAACACTCGAGGGCCGAGCGCTGGGGACATGCCTGTGAATATAGTTGGAATATGTCTTTTAAATTTTAAGTTGATAGAAGACGACACATTGAATTAGTTTTTTGAATCCCATTCTTCTGTATTAAGGCGTTTCGAGCCGTTTTCATAACACTGCACGTCTAAAACAACAGAATAAAACAAATAATTTTTAGTCTTGTACTAAACAACAACCGGCTAAACATGGATTTTAAACAAACGTAAATATTTTCTGTTGACGTTTGACACAAACAAAGCGAATATTCATTTTAATCGTGTTTTGCAACTTCGTTGCCTGCTTTCCGTTGCGTGCTTTCATGCGCGAGGCCCCGTAGCCTTACATTTTGTTTCGTCTTCGATTTTAGACTGAGACAAGATAATCACTAAATCATTAAAACTTTTCAATAATAATATTGAACGGAACTATAATGTTAGTAATGTATGTCATACATAAAATTTCTGTATTTATGACGTAATATTAAACCCTGGTTTGAATAGAATGATGTCTGAAAATATTTAACGAGCACAATGAATTTCCTGCTGATCAAACTTAGTCCGGTTGATCAGACCCTTTTCCAATATCAAAATATAACTTGCGGGGTTTGCGCTAATAATATTGACAAACCATTCGACCATACTTTCAACATATTTTTTTAAGTTGCTGAAATTTCATGTTAAGTTAATTATCAAACGGCCAACTAATCTCATTTCAATAAATTATAGAAAATACATATTGTTATACGAACCCAACTAATCTCATTTCAATAAATTATAGAAAATACATATTGTTATACGAACCCAACTAATCTCATTTCAATNGGGGGGGTCCCAATATTTCCTTTAGAAATTTGCCATCACTTGCTAACGGTGCACTTACGAAATCAAGGATATTTTAGCTGAAGAAAAGAAATCTTATCAAAAGTTTAGGCGACCACTTAACTGTTCTTTTCATGACAATATCTGAAAACGTACAAAAACTTACATGCCTTGCCTTTTTAAGTAACTGTTCAATATCAAATTAAATACAAGTTATTTTTTTTTGTTCTAGTTTTTTTAACATTTGATGAAGTTCTATATCTTTCAGATCAATGATGTAACATTGGTTATAAATTGGAAAAAAACAATGTTGGGAGCATTAGGTAAATATGCTAAAATAATAAATTATTTTTGTTCTTAATTTTATCATATAACTTTGTCTTTGTCCTTTGGCAAGAATATAAGTGGCTTAGTTCCACGGGCAGGTGCCAATGTCCTTAGAGTAGTATTTCAAGTTCACAAGTGGCTTTGTCTCAATGACCATTTTTTGCTTTGAAGCAAGGGCATTTTCCCAGGTTAATTTGACCTTAATGTTTAATGATTAGGTCGGCTGGTGGCTCCTGATATTCTACCTTTGCATGATCTTCAAGATCATTGGACTAGGTGAGTTTACTATCAATGATTTACTTTCCCCCATCGGTGCCCCTTCCCCTCTCTTTTCGTTATGAAAATTATGTAAATTTTGAAACCAATTGAATATTTTAGAAATTTTAATTGTACATTAATAAACTAAAAAATGTCTGGTTATTTAGCAAGTTTCAAAGTTTATTATACAGAGCGTCCCATATCGTATTATATTATCTCCAATCTTTAACGCCAAAATACGCACATAATACTAAAACAATCGAGCATTTTCTGCAAAAAAATCATTTTAATAGCCTTTTTAAATTTTCTAAATGATTCATTCTCTTTAAATTTTCTGATTTGTCCCCCAAATCGCAAATAAGACCCGTTGACGCGGTCTAGATTGATGTGGGATACCATGTATTTAAAATCCAAGCAGCTATTCTCTTTAATGTATTTTTTATCTTTAAAAAAGAAATTTATTTTCCTAAAATACAAAATATAAGAATTTGTATTTTTCCAGGTTTCTTGATTACTACAGCACCAAATCAGTTCTTACTTTAAAGGTAAATATAATATTATCTTTTTTATGTAACTAATAATTCTTAAGAATAAATCAAAAGAACCATTGGCTATGTGCCATGCGTTCAATGATCAATAATAATTGACCAAATTTTAACAATTAATTGGCCAATGAACAAGAAAATCAAATCTACGAACAAGAATAACTGACCAATGAACAAGAACTATATTCCTATGAAGTAGAATAAATGACCTACGGTGGTAGGCAATATATCAATACAATGAAGACGACTTTTTTATGTAAGTTTTAATATAATAAGCTTTTTTCAAATTACAAGTTTGCAAGTAAGTAAAAAGAACCTTTTTTAATTGACAGCTTATCTTTGTTTCCATGTTTTTGAGTATCCATACTGTTTAACAGTTTAATATAAACAAATTGAAATCTAAAGTCATCTTCAATTTATTAATAAAATCTCTTACTACCGTAAGAACAAGAAAAATTAACCTTTGAACAAGGATAATTAATATGAACTTGAATGATTGACCTGTGAACAAATATAAATTACCGAATACATGAACAAGAAAATTTGACCTATGAACAAGAAAAATTTACCAATGAACAAGAAAAATTGACCTACGAAGACAAATATTCACTTATGAACAGGAATTATTGACCGGAATAAACAAGTATAATCGGTATATGAATAACAATAATTGACCTATGAACGAACAGGAATAATTGACATTTGATCCAGAATAATTGACCTATATACAAGAGTAATTTACCTATTAACTAAAATAATTAACAACGAACAAGAATTATTGACATATTAACAAGAAAAATTGACCTTTGTACAAGAATAGTTGACCTAGGAATAAGAATAGTTGACCTATGAACAAGAATATTTGACATATGAACAAGAATAATTGACCTATGAACTAGAATAGTTGACTTATTAGTAAGAATAATTGACCTATGAACAAAAATAATTGCTCGATTAACGAGAATAATTGACATTTTAACTAGAATAATTGACCAAAAACAAGCATAATTGACCTGTAAACAAGTATATAAAAACTTTTTTTTTACAATCGATGACTTTGTTCTCGTTTAAAGCTATTGACTTATACTTATCCTTTCTTTTATAGAAATAAATGTTTAAATATTTAAATAATGTTGTTCAGGCTGAACCCATTGAGGCAACTCGGCTTATTCATCATTTAAACAAAATTCTGGCAATTCTTGTTACAGAACTGGTAACATTTTTAAAAGAAAATTCTTTCTGATAAAAGATCAGGAATAACAGTTTAATAATGTAAAATATTTGAATAATCTCCTAAACAATGTTGTCACTTGAATTAAAAACGGGTTGTATATTGATTCAAGAGACTCATAAGTCCCCCCCCCCTCTCCCCCTTTTTTCCAATAATTTTCGAGAAAGTGGAGCGTTTTGAAGCCCTTAAAGTTCAATAACCATGTCCTCGGTCCTCTTCCCCCTTTCCCTTTCCCTTTTGGGGGAGGGGTAAATATCGTATTTTATTTTTATTATAAAAGGGTGTGCTTAGTTTTCGAAGTGAGCCAAGACCAGCAGATAAAAAATAATTTCCCTCTTCCCCCTTTTTTCCCCTTTTCCTTTTTTTCTTTATTCCTCTTATAAATCTCATATTTTAGCAAAAGTAATGATACACATCCCTAATAAAACATTTGTGATTTACAATCAACCATAAATGCAATTTATCACTTCAGTAGCAGTTTTGGAAAAAAAAAACATTTTACTGTCTTCAAATGCAAAATGATTATTTGACTTTTATACTAACAATACATGCTCATAAACAATTTTAATAAAGGAGAATGTCGATACTGGAGAGCTTGGACCATGTTTGGAGTTCTTCCTTGGTCAGGACATTCTAAATATTCTGGTCACGCTTGGACAGGTCCGGAAATTCAATTCTTTTTCGTGTCTAGCTTGGGAAACCGGAGTTTCCCGTGGAATTTCAAAAAATTTAAAACAATTTTTGGTCTAATTAACCCCCCGGGGTACGTAGTGTACGGGTTCTCTATTAAATGGTCAGCCAATTTTGTCCAGTCGTTTGGCTAGCTATAGCTAATTATTGACTTTCAATATGACCAGATCAAATGTTTTATTTTCTACTTTTGCCCATGTCAGACGTGTTAACCTTTTATTTCTATTTGCTTTCTTGAAAATGTAGCATTAAAAATATACAAGTATGTTGATATAAATCTAAACTAAGAATATTCATAAAAAAAAAGATGAAAGTCGCCAATATTAATCGTTCTCAAATCTCAAAAATTAGTGCATTTCCAAAATTAATTTGTCATTTTTTTCGGGCCACATTTTTAATCTTCCACCTTTCCTAGCTGGGGTCATATCAGTTGCCTTAAAAATTTTTGTCTTGTGATCGGTCCAGGCATTTTTCAATCTTTTGGATACACATAAACAGAAAAATAGACTAGCAAAGTATATATCCAAAAACTAGGCTGTCAGGTAACTTTGCGTTCACCTTCTATTTCAACTTTTGCTTAAAGGGAGTGACCGTATGTGTAAGGTAGTTGAACTGAGTATGCAATGTTGTGGAAAACTTCTTTTGGATTCATTTGAGACATATTAAACCTTTTAAAGATCTGTAAATCCTGAGTTTGAGCGCAAATTTGACGTTCAAAAAACTCCAACTTTGGGGGCCGGGTGAATACGTTTTCAGAATTAGTTTTTTTTTAATTATTAAATAACGACGACATAAAATGAAAAAGTTCTACAATAAACATGTTGAGAAAATAAAAATTAATCTTATCATCGAAAATGGGTAATCTTGTTCAATTATTAGTTTCTATTTTCTCATTATTCACAAAGATTTTAGCAGATTTTCTAGAATTATTATTGAAAAGACGACATTTGAAGAATTTAAAGAAATCTGCGAATAAATTCAAATAAAATAAGAAATTCAATTTAATGAAGAAAACGAAATAATCGATTTTAGCATTGATTTATTGACAAATTTCTTTTGAGAAATATGTTCATAACCATCTAATTAGATTACTGTATAATATTTAGTTTATTTTTCGTTGTCGTTATTTAATAATTAAAAAAAAATAATTCTGAAAACGTATCCACCCCCAAAGTAGGAGTTTTGAACGTTGAATTTGCAGATCTTTAAAAGGTTTTATGTGTCTCAAATGAATCCGAAAGAAGTTTTCCACAACACTGCATACTCAATTCAACTACCTTACATACCCGGTCACTCCCTTTAATCTTTCAGCATTTTGACGTTTATTGGATACAAACGGACAATTGTGAAGATTTTCTCTTTGTAATGTATACATTCAGTGAAACAATAAAACAATATTTTAAAAAATCTAAATTTAATGAGAGTCGAATTTTGTTGGACGCTAATTTTTGAAATTTTGATCATCCAGAAACCTTTCCTGGGGTCATTTGAGGTCCCACAAAAGCATCTCTAAAAAAAACTTTATCAAGAAAATTTTTATTTTAAGTTTTAGAGAGATTTCAATTTGGTCTACGAATACTGCACGCACCCTGTATATAAATATGGTGAAAGAAGTATATTTGTTTAGGCGGATACTCCCCCTGGAATCAGACCAATCATCTTCAAACTTTTTATCTTTCTTCTAGAACAGGTAAATCATAATTTAGACATTAATCTATATCTGAACAGACATTTTGAATTTGAATATTTGTGAAAAGATGGTTTATTTCCATCTTTATCATGCTTTAATGACTGCTAAATAATGTTGGGAAGCGGCTGAAAATATAATGTTTTTGTTAACTTCTATGAACTTTTGGCAAATCCGTGGTAGCTTATTATTTAAATTTGTACACAGGTTAAATATCCGTTACTATATGAGACAGCATGTCATCTTCCTCTCTGCAGGCTGACTCTTCTCTGCTCTCTTGCTAAGGTAATAAACAATTCAATCAATCAATTAATATATCAGCCAATTAAATAATCAATTAATCAATCAATCAATTAATATATCAGCCAATTAAATAATCAATTAATTAATCAATTAATTAATTTATCAGCCAATTAAATAATCAATTAATCAATCAATCAATTAATATATCAGCCATGTAAATAATCAATTAATCAATCAATCAATTAATATATCAGCCAATTAAATAATCAATTAATCAATCAATCAATTAATATATCAGCCAATTAAATAATCAATTATGTCTTCTTCATTTAAAAATTGACTCATCTGCAATAATATGTAAAGGATCCTACATTTCCTCACTCCTAGGGTCGCCATGGAGGAGGGCCTGACAAGGCTTTAAGTGTGCACCATCCCCCCCTCGTCCGTCTCTTCAAACTGTATCATGAATTTTATCTAGTATTTTTTTCCCAGGCGTCACCAACTGAGTCTCAGGAACTTGATTTCCTGACTCTTATCTGTGATAAAATTCAGAAATCTCCTCATCTTGTCCAGGTAGAGTTGGGCATAATGTTTTTGGTTCTTTTTTGAACATTTAATGTTTTTTCTACACTTCACACTTAAAAGGACTCCACTGACCACTAGAATAACTTTTAAGAGATTTTCAACGTAACAATGAAACCATTACATGTGTAATGTTTAAGTTCTAAAAGATATGTCGTTTTTATTTCATTAAATTTTAAGGTATCTTTGTTAAATATCTTTAAGCGAATGTATCTTTCAACTCAAAAATTTTTTTAAAAGGAATATCGATTAACTAAATATTAAAGAAGGAAATGTGTACTTTAAACTTTTCATAAGATGTGGAAATTAGTTTTGATAAATATTGATTTAATTTTAGAACATATCCCTTTTCAGCTCATATTGCATTTTGAAAAATATCCTAATTAATCAAAATGTAAAATTTGTATTTAAGTAACTGTCTTGTCATGCGGGACAATATGTTTTTTGGTCGGGATTTTTACTTTTTTGTTGTGTGTAGTGTAGTTTAGTGTGTAATTAAAAATCTTGAATTAAAAAAAAGTGAAAATAAAAAAACATAATGTCTCAAATGATTACACAAGTCAGTTGGATGAATTTATTCAGTTTAAGAAAATTGTGCGATTTTTTTTTATAAAATCCGTGAAATTAAAAGGGAAATCTTTGTTGGTATAAAATGTTACTTATTTGCCTGGGAACAAATAAGAAACTTTTTAAAACTAAGATTGAGTAAAAATGCGTGTTAAAAATTCTCTCAAACTGGAAAATTTACTGTTCTTTTATAATTTGTACTAGGTTTTCCTGCCTGAGGATGAAAAGGATGGTTCCAAGCTTGGCAGCAGTAGATCTAGGGACAGAATAGTCCTCTAATACCCTGGGAGGGGGGGGGGGGGATTAAAAATTTTACATCTAAGATGCAAGTTTTGTCATCCCTTTTCATTTCTTTAATATCGTCAAATTGTTCCACAGTTTTCTGAATCTCACAGTATGATCAAATCTATCTGAAATGCAGTCGAAGCAGCTCCATGATTAACCTGAAGCAAGTTGATTGTCTTGCTTTAAATGTGATAAAAGGTAAAGCACGAACCAGATTATATAATTGCAAGGGCTTTTTGTTGGGGGGGGGGGGGGTGTATAAGTTGACCCTCTTTTGACTTTTGATCAGAGAGGCAAATAGAATAAGAAAGTAATGATGATTTCCCCAAGAGAAAATCAATTTACCTCATTCTAAAAGGTGAAATTGTGCTTTGAAAAATAGTCAATTAATTTTTTACATAAACTCAACATACTTTATTTAATTAACTCTGATGTACTTTTTTCTAATCTAAGACAATGATCTTGCTGACCGTAAAATATGTTATTTCTTGTTGTTTACAGCTTTGGGGGAAGTTCGAAGCAAACACTACCTTGCTACTGCTCTACTCAACTACCTGGATAGTCCTGATTATTTTATCTCATGTCGGGCCATGCAGAATCTTATCAATATCTCAGGTATTTAGAATAAGTTCTTTTCAACCCTTATAAAGCATTTATTTCTCCCCCTTTTTTGTATGTGGATTGTGGTAGGAGAAATACTTGTTTAATAGAATTTTTTTAATTGACTTCTTTATGGTTAATTTCAGAATAGATTCAGTTTACCATCTGACCCCCTTGAATTTTAAATCTTCTGATTTAAGGATTGGAGTGTGATGAATCAGCTAATGCCCTGTTAGAAAATCTGGTGAATAGTATTAACAGCAGGGTCAGCTCATTGTTCCAGGTAGAGATTAGGGGGTTTGCTCAATATTCCAGGTAGAGATAAGGGTTCAGCTCATTATTCCAGGTATAGATCAGGGGGTTAGCTCATTTTTCCTGGTATAGATCAGGTTGGTCAGCTCATTATTCCATATATAGATCAGGGGGTCAGCTTATTATTCGAGGTAGAGATTAGATTAGACTAGATTAGAGGGTCAGCTCAATATTCCTGGTAGAGATTAGATGAGATTAGACGGTCAGCTCAATATTCCAGGTATAGATAATGGGTTCAGCTTATTATTCCAGGTAGATATGAGGGGACCAGCTCATTACTCCAGGTAGAGATCAGTGGGTCAGCTCAGCTAGGTTTTAGAAAGTTACAGCATACAGTTGATATTAAATTATTTAACTTTTTAATTTCAATCAATAAAAAAAATCATCACTTTTTTGACATTTAAATTTAGAGTATTCCTGTCGGAGTAGAGGCTGGTCGAATAGAGGAGCTGGAGGTCAACTGGATACAGGCTCATAAACTCTACTCTCCAGGTAGACATTAAAAAAGGTTTATTTTTCAGATTAACTCGTCGTTACAAGTTAAATTGATTTAAGATTATTATAAGGGGAAAAAATGTTTATCAATTTCATTTAAACATTTCTCTTTCAAGATTTTCTCAAACTTAGAAAAAGAATTTAAATAACTGTTATAAAGTTGTAAGTCTCGTTGGCTTCAATTTTTTTGTCAGATCCATCTTGGGCTTAGTGTCGAGAAATATTGTTGAAGTTTTGTTTTATTACAAGACAAAGTTTTTTGCTTCTTATTTTAATTTTTTTACATAAAGTAATATGGATTTTTTCATCATACTAAAATACAAAAAAAAATATTTGTTTATTTCATTGATTTCTAACTCACCAAGAATAGGGCTGGGCACCTTCCAACTTTTTTGAAATCGTTCCGTTCTAGAACGAGGACCTTCAGCTAGATCGTTCCGTTTTCGTTCCTTTTTTTCAATTGTTCCGTTCTGTCCCGTTCCGTTCCGTTCTGAGTAGAAGAACCGTCAACCCGTTCCGTTCTTGGCGTTCTTAGTTGAAGAACAGTTCTATCCATCTTGTTCTGTTCTTAGTCAAGAAGGTTTCCATCCCCCCCCGGCGGTTCCGTTCTTAGTAAAGAACGATTACATCCAAGACAAAAGTTTTTTAGACAAGAGAATTGGTTTAAAAGTAAAAAAATTACGATTTTATGATAAAAAGTCCCTCACGGCCGTAAATATACTTTAAATTATATATTTTAAATTTATGGTTAAAAGAATAAGCTTAGATAATTTCTGGGCCGAGCAATATATAATTTTGTGAGAGCGGGGGTAAGGGCGGGGGTCCTAAAATCCTTAATATGTACGATATACAGAAGTTAAACTGAAACCTGTTCTTTGGTCTGTTGTCAGTTTAGCAGAGACCAGGGAAAGGGGGGACGGGTTTAGAGTGGGAGGAGGGCCCCGGTGGGTTCAGGGGTTCAAATCAAAAAAAAAACTTTCAATTATTTCTAGATGACAAAATATCCTGGAGACGGTTGTTATCCGCCCGTTATAGCTACTGAGCTCTTGCTGATTACTGTAGATTTGAGGATTAACATTAGAGATCAGGGTGCCATTTGATCTTGTCTTATGCAAAATAAATAGAATAACTATATATGATCGAAATAAAGAGTTGTAAATGGTTAGTTTAATATTGCTAGGAACAATATTTTTTACTCTTGACAATGCAAAAATTGCACTATTGGCTTTGTTTTTTATCGTCTTAAGATGATGGTTCCAGTTTAGTGTTCGTCAAACCTAAAAGATTCATTTGTGCATCCAGTTCCTACTCTACCTTATCTTTATATCTATGAAAAGTTTAAGAGAGGTGATATTTCCATCTTCTAATTATTTTAGAGTTTGAGGAGGAATGGTTTCCGGGACGGTCAGAGTTAATCTCATTTTTAAGTTTCCTAGATTTTGTAAACAATTTAGGCATACACAATCAATCAATCAGTTCTTTTATTTATCAATTTTAAATCTAGATACAAATATATTTCTTCTTTGACAGATGAATTATCTCTAAGGATTTGTGGGGGGGGGGGAAATCAAATGGGATTTGAAAGAAAAAAATGTCGAACAAAAAATTCAACGATAGAACTAAGTGGAAGGTGTGGGATAGACTATTTCTCAGGGCAAAAAAGTATTCCTAATATGAGAAGTAATTTATTTTCCCGTAGAATTCCATTTGGTTATGGATTCAATGTAAAACGTGCTGAATGGGGTAAATATACACCAATTAACAACGGTACCCTTAAACCTTTTTTTACTGAAAACATGAAAACACTTAGGAATTATTAAATTTAAATACTTTTTTAACTATAAAAATTACAATTTTTTCCAATTTTTTTATCAGATATAGGTTTCAAGGCTACCTTTGTGAATCGGGCATTGTCATCTTTGCATTTTGGGTCAGGTGAAATTACGCTCACAGCCCCTTTAACTCAATTTTTCAAAGGGGGGGGGAAGCAAGCCGCACCCATATAGCCTCCATCCCGCAATTATAACAAACATAGACTTGCGGCACCCATATATCATCCGGTAAAATGTCTTACGATTTTCTCCCAAAACAATATATTGTACATGTCGGCAGATGTTTTTCTTCTCTAAAAATGTTTTGAAGGAAGAGAGAAATTTGAATTTTACTAGAAATTATTTAAATATATCTATGTATGAATCCATCTATCTGATTTTAGATAATTTAAAACTGAATCGCATGCAAAACTGCGTGTTTTTTTGTAAAAATTGAATTTCTTCTCACCTTAGAAAACATTATTAGAGACACGTACAAAATATTACATTGTGGGAGGAAATCACAATAAATCACAGCTTTTGTCCCAGTGAGCGAGAACGTTATTTATATTGCCAAAAAAAAAATATGATTAATATGCTTATGTTATAATAGATGCAATTACGTCTTTAAAATCTTACATTAACGCTGGATTCCTCTTTAAAGAGCATTCAAAAGTAAAGCCATTTTGCCGATAGATATATGGGTGCGGTTAAGGAAGCGCTACGGGTGAGTGCGTTACTGCAAGTCTATGTTTGTGAGGAAATTGCGGGATGGAGGCTATGCGGGTACGGCTTGTCCCCCCCCCCTCAGACTACAGTGGTCTGCTCGTCAATCAGATTCTATCAAGTATCACAAAGAAATTATGTTTTGAATTGCTGTATGCACTAGTCGTCAGTTCACATAAACTGATTGCTGAATCTATAGCGGGGGAAATAGGGAGATTGCTTATTCATTTATACAGGTAGTCCTTTCCTTAGTGTCATTTATACTGTATATAGGTAGTCCTTAGTTTCATTTATACTGTATACAGGTGGTCCTTTCCTTAGTTTCATTTATACTGTATACAGGTAGTCCTTTCCTTAGTTTCATTTATACTGTATACAGGTAGTCCTTTCCTTAGTTTCATTTATACTGTATATAGGTAGTCCTTAGTTTCATTTATACTGTATACAGGTAGTCCTTTCCTTAGTGTCATTTATACTGTATATTGGTAGTCCTTAGTTTCATTTATACCGTATACAGGTAGTCCTTTCCTTAGTTTCATTTATACTGTATATAGGTAGTCCTTAGTTTCATTTATACTGAATACAGGTAGTCCTTTCCTTATTTTCATTTATACTGTTTATAGGTAGTCCTTAGTTTAATTTATACTGTAAACAGATAGACTTTCCCTCAGTTTCATTTAAACTGTATATAGGTAGTCCTTAGTTTCATTTATACTGTATACAGGCAGTCCTTTCCTTAGTTTCATTTATACTGTATACACTACAGGTAGTCCTTTCCTTAGTTTCATTTATACTGTACATAGGTAGTCCTTATTTTCATTTATACTGTATACAGGTAGTCCTAAGTTTCATTTATACTGTATACAGGTAGTCCTTAGATTTATTTATACTGTATAAGGTAGTCCTTAGATTCATTTATACTGTATAAAGGTAGTCCTTAGTTTCATTTTATACTGTATACAGGTAAGTCCTTAGTTTTATTTATACTGTAAATAGGTAGTCCTTAGTCTTATTTAAACTGTATCCAGGTTAGTCCTAGTTTCATTTAGACTGTATACAGGTAGTCCCACATGTTGTTGAAAATGACCTATCAGGTTTCAAGTCAAAACACCTAGATTTGTTCTTTAGAATATATTTATAATTTATATGCAGTCTACTGAGTTAATATGGAGTCAATATTTATGGCTTTATTAATACTTCATGTATACGGACAGTTCTTGGCAATATTGATTCAATATCTATATTTTTATTGATATTTCTAATGCAACTTATTTTCAGAGGAATTCTGGCAGAAGAAACCAAAGATAAGGTGATAAAGATTTAATTTTCGTCATGTCCAAATCAATTAATGTGCGATTTGTAGGAATTGCGTTGTATTGCGTATATCTGCGTGACTTGGTCACACCTGAAGTCAAGTTTGTTACGAGATCATCTTACTAGAAACATCTTTGGTAAGAGGGGAATATTATTAGCATGTTGAATATTGATGCATCTTTTTATCAGTAATTTCTGTGTTGTCTGTCTGTTTTTTTATGTTATTTTTTGTATGTGCGATCATAACTCATGACAGAGAAAATTTAGTTTCCAGGCAAAGCTGGGTTCCCAAGCTAGTTTAAAATGAAATAAACAGTACAAAATTATGATCTAATTTCGAATCCGCAGTTTTAGTTCCTTTTTTTTTAAGAGATTTATATTTGCTTGCATGTATTGATGTCAGCCCTTACTAAAGCATTTGCCTAATCTGTTAAACCTTTACAACGTTTTTTGAACATTTTTTAAATTTTTTTTTTTTTTTAATGAAAATTTGTAAAAATAAAAATGTTTTTCAGCGGAATCTGAGTTTGAGTCTTCTATTTTTAATCAGGTAACTAAGCATGTAAAAAAATGTTTATTTTAATTGGCATTTTTTTTATATTCAAACTTTTTACCCTAAAGTTGCGGGTGGTGGGGGGTTGAATTATTTTTGAAGGAGGACTGAAGAACGATTTTATCAATAAAGCATCAATTTTTGTTAAGATATTGGAGTTTTGGTCGGAGCCGGGAGAGCTTAAAATAGATGCTTTACGGGTCTTTGATTCTATTCTTTCATCCCCTCATCAGCTCTTCATTGATTGTTTGCTTGGACAGTATTTAGGTAATAAATCATTCCCTTTAAAGAGAGTGTCTGGACAATTTTGATTTTGGGGCCATTTACATTTATAGCTCCAGATCAGATAATGGACAAGGGCCCCATTTCTAAACATGTCGTCTATTAAGTATGATAAGAACATAGTCATTCTTCAAAAATAGTTAAAAATGAAAGTTACTTGAAACCTGACTATAGTAGACATGTTGGTTGAGCTGAGAATGCAGTTCATTTGAGCCTTTAATTCTCTTATTATTTCTCTTTTTTAACACTTTTCTTTTTATCATCATATTTTCTGTTAATTTTCTTTTGCAATTCTCTTGAATCGTTGTCTTTACTTTTTCGTTTTTCAGTCGATTTTATGTTTCTTCCTTTTCAACAATTTTGTTTTTGTGTGTATAATTTAGAATTAACTTTAATCCCACTTATTTCATGTTTTTTTATGTAGGGGGGGGGCCCTGCCTTCATTTTTGGTTCAAATCTTCCAATTTTTTGGCTGAACGCCTAATTAGTGATCGAAATTCCTAAAATATAATCAAATTGAATTTTAGTGACCTCTAATGACCTCTAATGATCTCCACAAATAGAATATGTTTCAACCATGGCTTTATGCATATCAAACGAAAGCTAAAAACCCAGGGAATACACTAGTAGCAACAAATCCAGTGTATGACCTTCTAATGACCTCTTACGACCTCAAATGACCTAAATGACCTCCAAAAATGAAAATGTTTTAACTATGGCTTTATGCATATCAAACGAAAGCTAGGAACCCAGGGAATGCAGTAGTAGCAACAAATCCAGTGTTTGACCATCTAATGACCTCTAATGACCTCTA
>NW_019397101.1:42632-108999 GCF_000591075.1 Eurytemora carolleeae
TACATCAAATGTGCCATCTCCACCAGCCCCTTTTTTCCCGTTTAAACCATTTTCTGTTGTTATCATCCTTGTGTGTGTAAATTATTCTTTTATCATTCTCATCAGTCCTATCTTTTCATCCTTGTTTTTACTTTTTCTTTATAATTCTCTTTTATTCTTAGATTTCTCTTCTCTAAACTTAATTTGTCATTCATAATTATCTTTTATTCGACATTCTGCTTATTGAACAATTTCTCTTTCCCCTTTATCTTTTATTTCTTCTTTTTTTCTCCTTTTGAAATTTGTTTTTCCTTTAATTTTGACCCTTTTTCATCTCATTTCTCCAGTCCCAAGTAGTTATTTGTAATGAAAACTATTAACTTATATTTTTAGAATACCGAGGTTATTGTGTACATAATATAGCTGAGGTCGAGGCCAGCTCCTGGTCAGATGTCGAGGATGAAAGGTCAAGGAAAATATCAAGGTCAAAGTCTCTGAGTAGTCAACCCAACGTAAGAGCATACTTTTTATTTGTCAAGCATATGTATTATATATAACTAGCCTAAGTGCCTGGCCTTGCATGTTAAATTTTGAAAGAAAAGAAAAACAAGCCTAATGCATTTAGGAAGATTCAGAAGACAACGGGAAAGAAAGCCCAGAATCAAGTAATCTCAGTAGAACGATGGCGCCAGCAAATATTCACAGGTTTAACAGTGGGACCTGTATAGTGTACATCTTTTTGTGTATTTGGTGTTGTTTTTAAGGGGGTGGGGCAGTTAGTAAATTAACTTGTTTAGTGAAATGGGCCTTGTGTACTTCATTATTGCTATGTTTCATGTTCATTTGACTGATTAAAACCATAACTTGAGTCTAACAGTCGTCTTTCTAACTGGGAGGGATTTTCATTATTTATATTATTATTCTATTTCCCACTAAAGTATTGTTGTTGTATGTCATAACCAGTAAAAAGCAGATTTAAATACACTTCTAGATATTTGAAAAATGGTAATTCTATTTGTTGAACTGTAATTTTGGTTAGGCACAAAAATGAAAGTTAGTATAACGGTTGACTTATGACTAGTTTGATAAGAAATGAATTTGTTTCAGAATTGTAAATTTGTGGCTCTATCTTGTCAATGATGAACTGAGGCTTGACGAATTCCGAGGATCAGGATACGATCTTTATATCAAGGATGCTGGAAGGTAAGTAAACATACGGTAGTAAACATACGGTAGTAAACAGAAATTAATGGAATAATTGTCGTCTTCTTTCCTTCTTTTTTGTTTATTGTTGGTTTCTTTGTTTGTTTTGTTAAAAAGATTTTGTAATTTGTTTTCTGAATATGTTTTCTAACATTTTTCGAAACAGTACAACAAATAATTAAAGACTGCAGGCCAGCTCCATAATTAGTTTTTAATTTCTTTTATTTAATTATTTAACTATTTTAATTTCTCGTCACTTTTTCAATCGAAACCTCTGGAACCACTGTTTTATAGGAAACAGTTTCGTGCTCCAGGCTGAAATTTAGGCCATGTACAAAAATGATGCGCGGGGGGGAAGAGGGGTCCAAAAAAATGGTTCAAATAAACAATAATATTTAGTTCAAATGAACTAAAAAAAAGTTACTCATTTGAACTATCTGTTAGAATTATTTGAAAATATTTTTTTCTTATTTGTACAATTTTTTGTCTATTTGAACTATTTTTTTGCTCTTTTGAACTCTTTTTTTTGCTCATTTGAACTAATTTTATGTTTATCTGAACGATTTTTTTGCTCGTTTGGACTATCTTTTTGATCATTTAGACTATTTTTTGGTCATTCAGACTATTTTTTTGCTCATTTGAACTAATTTTTGGTTCATTTGAACTATTTTTTGCTCATTTGAATTATTTTTATGTCCATATGTGAAATATTGTTTGATCATGTTAACTATTTTCTATTGATTGCTTGACCTACAGAGCGTCCCATTTCATATTAGATTATCTCCAATCTTTAACGCCAAAATACGCACATAATACTCGAAAAATCTAACATTTACTGCAAAAAAATTCTATCAGCCTTATTCAGGGTGTCCCAAAAAACATGGGAATTCAGTGACGAATTCGATATCGTCTTTTCAAATAATTCTTTGATTTAGTATAGTGATACCTACTGAGAAAAATATTCTCTCGGCTAGCGCAGGTAACTTTGGTGTGTGTGGAGGGGAAGGGGGGTTCAATCCTTTTTTTAAATCTGTTAGTTCAAGAAATTTTCGCGAAATTTAAGAAACAAACTAAAATTTGGGAAAATTTGTATTCTAATGTCAAATTGTTCGCCTTTTTCCCTAAGCATTCATAATTATCCCCCTCCCTTCCCAGGGGGTCAGGGGGTATCCCTGAATCCACATTGTATAAAATGGATTGGAAAATTAGCAAAATCATAAAAATCTAATTATCTAGTTTTGGCCTATTTGTATCATTCAATGATAACCCAAGGGAAGTTTTTAACAATCTTACTCAACTCGATATTCAAAGTTGTTTGTTCCGATGTTGCGGTTTAATTTTGTCAATTGAATCTGGATTCGTGGATCTATATATTAGTAATATTGCGGGTCCAGTGGAACTTTCGTCCCCTAGGTCCCCCTGTTGAAAATATATATTTTTTTTTTTTTTCAACTAGTTGGGTTTGTTTGCATGGAGCGGGGGAAAAATCGAGGGGTTTTGTTCACTGAATTGGGGAAATAAAATGATTTTTAAGGGTTGATTTTGGTGAGAAGATATAAAAGAAACTTTTCTTTTAATGTCCAAATATCAGTTTTGGGGGTAATTCCGAAATACGACCCTGGTTCTCCCTGAACTTGAATTTTTCAATGTTTTAAAATATTCTAACTGTTCTTGAGCAATGCAGGGTTTCACAGAATATTTCCGGTTTCTCAATGTTTTAAAATATTCTAACTGTTCTTGAGCAATGCAGGGTTTCACAGAATATTTCCGGTTTCATTAAAAAATAAAACCGGCAATAGAATTTAATGAATAGTCTGAATTGGCTGAGCTAGGTTGAAAAAGTTGAACCACATTTCTTATCTGCCAGTTAAAGTTTAAGAGTAGAGGTTTAACTTATTCTACGTAATAATCACTTGTTTATTACATCTAATCATCTATTTTTGCAGAAAATAACCCTAAATTTTATAACGTCACTGGTAAACTGACACAGTGTAAAGATTATCTTTCAAAAAGTCAAAATCAGGAATAACTAGCTGAAGTGCCAGGCGCGGCGTTGCCGTTGAATTTATTTAAAAAATGTGAAGAAAAAATTGTTTCTTAAAAAAATCAGCTAATTTGGTCCAGCCGTTTGGCAAGCTATACAAGCGAAGAGCTTATTATATGGAAAAGCATTACATAACATTTTCTTCTATTGATTTATTTATTATTTTATTTCTTCCCAGCATTATCTCCTGTCAAGAATGTCGTAATTTCAAGTAATCTTAGATTTATAGATGTTAAACAGCTTGGCAATGATACCACTTAAACCTTTTTCTGAGCAGAAGAATTTATTAATTTTAATTGCGTTTTCTCTATAAAAAAAATTCTTGTAGATTTAAGGTTTATGCAGCAATTTCTAGAATAGAAATTGACAGAGTTTGTAAATTTTTAAGATAGATAACTTAAGGTATTTTCCGCATGGTTTCTAGAGCAAAAGTTTAAAGCCGTTGGGAGTCGGATAGGCTACTCTTAAATGAAAGGTCTTTTAGAATTACGAACAGTCCCTTTAATTATATCGCTAACAGGTTCGACACCTTGTGTTTGGTGAAGAGAAGCAGGAGGTCCTAGATCAGGAGGACCAGGATATCCTTGTAGAGGAGCAGGACATGGAGGAGGAGGAGAACGAGGAAGAAGAGGAAGAATTAGAAGATCCTCTTCAAACAGAAGATGTAAATTTCCTTTTATCCAAGGTAAATAAATGGGGGGGGGGTGGCGGAGCATTCGAATGTTTTATAGATTTGAGTATATTTATTATTTAATTTTCATATTTGTCTCATTACACACATTTTTTTAATATTTGCCATCCAATATATATGTTTAAATAAAGTAAGTCTAGAACATTTTCTATTGTTTATTTAGANTATTTGTATTGTGAAAAAGTGGAGTTGAGTATCTGTTTTAGATATTTCAAAACAAAAAAGTTTTCTTAAACAATGGCGTCGTTAAGAAAAATCAACAAAGGATGAAGGATTTTAGGAATTCTTTTGTAATGGTAACAATGTATTTTATGTAAAATATTAAAATTAATCAGGCGTTCATTTACAATTTCTTTAATAATTAAGACCCACGGACAAACACCTAGTTCTTTGTAAAAGCAAGTGTCTTCCCTATTTAGCCTGCTTTCAGCCTTAAGTGAGAGGCATGGGCTAGTTAGAAAATCCAGAAAATTTGAGCTTCCATGCAAATTCAGAAAGTTGCAATATTTAACTCGGATCGTAAATAAATCAATTTAATTCTATACAAATCATTCTGATATTACAACCAATAGTCATCGATTATTTTTTGACGCATTCGTATATAGTTGATATTTCATAATATTTTTTACTTTTTATGATCTGATAGTTACTTTTGAAAAAATTTATTCCTGTTGATAGGATTTTTGATAATGAAGATGACGAATTTTCATATTTTTCAGGAATGTTCGAAAATCCAGTGCCAGCGAAATATTATTTTTTTTTAAACAAAATCAAAAATATTATGAAATTTTACCTTTAAACGAATGGATTGAAAAATAATCGATGACTATTGATAGTACAGTACAGTACAGTACAGTACAGTACAGTACAGTACAGTACAGTACAGTACAGTACAGTACAGTACAGTACAGTACAGTACCTTGGCATATTGAGTAGGATGAACTCTAGTATAAGGAGTCCTGTGATTAATGTTGGACGAACCCCCTTTCTGATCTAGCCATGAACCCTCTAGATACAAATATGAATGAGATCTAGAATAAGTTTAAAGGAATTGAGTTTGATTTTTGCAACCTGATGTTGCAAATCTGTAATATTTCAAACTTAGATTCTTTGATCTAACCGAATTCATAGTTTTTCCTTCATAGTCCCTTCAAGTCAGTGAAAATAAATACCACAACCTTTACATGAATCCTTTTCATACTGACAATAGTTTCGATATGAGATTGACCGTTTTCCGACGGTCAGTTTTCCCACATGCAAGACTCGGGGGTTTCAATTATTTTGTTTTTATTTCTCTTCAGTTGGTCTTCAACGTTGTTGAAATTGTATTATCTAGTACTAGAAAAAAAATACGTGGATAGGTTTTCAAATGTAGTAAATATTTTATTTACTGATGTCCCATCTCAAAATTGTCATAACTTTCCATTCTGCCATGCTAAAAAATAATTATGAAGTAACTTATTCACATTGTTGAGAAAAAACATGGTTCGTGTTTTAAAAGATTGTTGTACTT
Organism: Eurytemora carolleeae; assembly: GCF_000591075.1. Lineage (NCBI taxonomy): Eukaryota > Metazoa > Arthropoda > Copepoda > Calanoida > Temoridae > Eurytemora > Eurytemora carolleeae. The sequence goes on from NW_019397101.1 coordinate 48,063, forward strand.
CTAAAGGCATTTTTTCAAAATTAACAATTATAATTTATAAACTATTTTTGAGTTTTTTTTGCATTAATTATTTCTCCGGGTCAAAATGTGACTAGGAAAGCAAATGATTTTTTAAAAAACAAGTTTGAATTTTGTGAAACTTCTCAGATTTACGTGAAAGTTTAAACGCGATTTTAAATCGAATCATTTTTATTTATCTAGGAGCGTAATGAACGAGGCGACAGTTAAATGTTCAAGTATTAAACACTATCCAAAGAAGATGCTTCATGCAAGGTAAGCCTCGACAGTATTTTTATTTTCTTGTTTTGCATCGATTTAGGGGATTCATCTTCCTTATGTTAATTCGTAGTAAACTCTTCTACCCAATCCATTTTTATAATTTTTATTTCTCTCGTTTTTATTTTTTTGGCGGCACGATGCCGCTGAAAGTTCATTAAATTTTCTAAACTTGCGCGTCTTTTTGTTATTTCATGGTTGAACATAATCTTTTTTTGCAGTACGGCGGTGCTAAATGCACCTACTTGATAATTCATCGAATAAAATATCAATTCATTTAATGTCTGTCTAGTAAGGACACGACTTAATCCGTAGTGCGGTGTCGGTTTTTGCAATCATCGATTTTTCGATGAAAGAAAATATAAAAAATTCTGATTTTTAAATTATTTTGCGCTGCTGAACTCGATTGCGTTATATCCACGTATTTATTAAATTTCTCTGCAAGGTCTTGGAAGCGTCCCGGAAGAAGATGTTTTTGCACGAATAAGACTTACAGCGACTTCCTAATAAATAATTCCACTTATTTGTAACATATCTGTCTGCAGATATATCTCTTCTTACAATTTATAATGATTTTGACCACCGCTTGGTTAATTTTTCCTTGGAACACTAGGGTTCGCAGCTCGTCACGGATTTTAGTACAGTGAAACCCTTAATAACGAATACATCGGAAGAATTTATCAAATGTCGTTTGGACAATTTTTCAATGAGTTTTATACTATATTACGTAAATTTCAGTATTTGCGAAAATAAATAAATAGCAAGAGTTCCATATAATCATTTAATTAAAAACTAAATATTTGCAACATTCCATTATCAGAAAGTGAAGAATGTGACATTTGATGAATTCTTTTGATGTATTCTTTAGTAAGGGTTTCACTGTATTAGACACTTTGAGTACTTTTAACCGACATTACATTTTATGGACTCTTATGTCAGATGTAAAAATCCTTGTTTATCGATATCTTTTAATGTCTAGTCCAATAGCTCATTACGGAAATTTGAAGAAAGCTTATATCCAACTGGATTTTAAGTCCAACTAATTTTTAACTAAAACTCAAAAATTATTAACCTGTCCAGTCTAGTTTTTCATATTTATTAATACACAATTTTACGGATTATCAATAAACATGGTTATATATATATATATATATTATATTTTTTATTCAGGAAAAAACTGTTGGGTGATAATAGCGGAGCCCTTCAGAGCATATTTGAGAATACCGAGGAGGAGAAGATGATGAACGCCGTGGTCGTCCTCGACGAGTTTGGAAAAGAGCTCGCCGCAATCTGTCTTGTCAAATACCATCTATATTCACAGTAGAATGTGTCAGTCGGACAGCTGGAATAATGGGAACTAGAACATGTTCACTGTTGAGTCCAGATCCAGATGCAAATTACAATTCCCTTGCTAGCGAAGTCAAAATACAAACAATGTTTTCTAGCTCCCAGTGTATTTGATTCAAAGCACAGATTTGAAACGTTATTTACTCGGCTCCTGTCAAAAATATCTTCACATTTCTTTTTTTAAGTTCCGTCAGTATGACATTCCAGACCGGTATAACTCTATTTGTAAAGAAGTTTTTTCGCTGGTCTGTATTCGATCGATTCGATAAAAGATTGCCTTTATAAGCAGTATTCCTTGTTAATCGGGTGATATTGTACCATGTAGCGGGGTCAACCCTGTCAATTCATTTAAGGATTTTTAAAGTCTGAATTAAATTGATCTGGATTGTCTATCTTCATAGGTTTGTCTCACTAGTCCCACCACTAGGTTGACTGCTCATTTTTGAACACATACAAGACGTCGATATCACCAGTTAACCAGGGTGACCAGGAGTGGACAGCAAATTTAAGATGGCATCTGACTAACTGTTAGTGTATAATTGAATAACAATCTTTTTATCCCTATATAGAGCTTAAAGAGTCACATTTGATACCCTTTTATGATCACCTGTTATGTTTTATTTTTTATATAAATTTTATTTTTTTAAATTTCAGACGCAATGACGGCGTTTCTGCCCCCGAACCTACTAGCTCTGTTTGCCCCAAGGGACCCTATACCCTACCTACCACCTGCAGAGAAACTACCATACGAGAAGAAAGTCACGCATAACTATACAGGTATTAGGTGGAAGAAATAGGCATCTTAATTATACAGGTCAAAAAAATGGGGTGCAAACGTTCTATGTCAGATGTGGCCCCCCAATATAAGCATTGCATCATGTGATAGTCGTTTTAAGGAAAAAACTGGATTTTAGTTTACTTTGTGACTTTGTTTCCAAAAAGTGAAATAATATGTTGATATGGTGAAGGTTATTAACTCCGATCCCAAATATTCTTGATCCGGGTATCGGGGGACCACAATGGAAGGCTGCATGCGAAATATCAACATTGGATTGCCCCCAAGAGTTTTAATTGTTAAAAATCATCCAACGGATAAAAATGCACTTATAAGGAAGCAGATCATTTGATTACCCTTAAAACAAAACAAAAAACGTTCTAAATTTTAATAAATTGTTTTAATTAATGGAAATAAGCTCGAGTTGCAAAATTGCTGCAATTGTATAGCACATACAAAACTGGTTATCTGTAATGAGCAAAAAAAAGGCATATTGCTTCTTGCGCATTAAAATATTACTCTAGATCTGGTGCTCTTTTTTGAGAGGGGAGGGGAATATTAAATAATTTCCCCCAAAAACCCTTTTCAATTAATCTAATAAAATATTATAAGAATTTGTTCAGGTATTGCACAATATGTTCATCTTTTCGAGGATCCTGTGGATACTCCAGCAGCAGTAGAGTAAGTTTTTTATTAAAGGGACTGTTCCCGTATTCAAGGGACAAGTGCAAAATAGGCAATTCTAGAATCACAACGGTACCCTTGAACCTTTATCTGATTAATAATGTGGAAGATATTGTTGTTGTTCTAGGTTTAAAAGGGTTTATTTATCACTTCTGTACGGTTTCTCAAAGTAGAGATGCGCGCGCTTGTTACTTCTGAAGTGAAACCACATTTATCAGTTTTCCAAATTTTAAACATTGATTATTTAATCATACTTGATCAGACAAACCTTTTTAGTAAATCGGACATTGCCATTTATGTATTGAGGTTCACTCACAGTCCTTTTCTAAATATAATCGATGTCTTCTGAACTTAATAAACTGACAGAAATTGATACTTGATAGGGAACCCATAGAATTTTTATCTTGTAAAAGAGAAAATCTACTAGATTCTGTAAAAAAATAAGTTGAAAAGGAAACCATATACGATTTGGGGAAGAGCAAATGAATAATCTTGCAATTTTTTTCAACTTGTCAAACTATTTTTAACTTTTAAAGCTAAATATTGGGAACCAAAATGCAGTTTTGAATGGGGGGGGGGGGGTTGACCTTGGAATAAAACACACCCTGGCTGAAGTCAAGTCTAAGTCAATGTTAGTTTTGATTCAATTTACGGAATTCAAGTTATTTAAAGGTGTTTAACGGAATAATACATATCCAGGGTTGAGACTCGGGAGGAAAAGAAAGAGAGAAGGAAGAAAGAGAAAACTGAGCAGGTTGCCTACAAACTAGAACAGGTATCTATTCTATAATCTATTTATATACTTTGCTTGTATTAACGGTCTAACCGGCTGAACCGATCAGGTCCAAATTTCGTGTGGGACCTCACATGACCCCAGAGCCCTAAACTTAAAACAGGCTATCGTTATCAAAACCAGTTTTGAAATCCGGGTTTACCTTAGGCAATTTTGTGGATATCAATATTTTTGTTAAGAATATTTTTTTAATTAATTTATCATATTCTCCATTTTTTTGGAATCTCTTAAATCAAAATCTATACAAATGTTAGACCCCAAAAAGGAAACTCAGGAGTTTCGTTCAACGATACTCATTTTTTGGGCTCAATGAAGGTTTATGGAACATCATCATTATCGGGGGACAGGGGGGGGGAGTGAATCCTGAAAAATAGTTGTAATTTTTCTAATTTTTAAATGCCCCAATTCGAAATGAAAAATTCACAAATTATTTTTATTGGCCGACCAGAGCAAAAGTTAGAAGCTAAAATTATTTCCAGGAAATGAAAGGGTGCTTTAAGCGCCCTGAAGCTTAGATTTAAGTAAAATCTCTTAATATTAAAAAGAAGGCGGAACTATTAAATCTTAACTCTGCCTTCAGTGCTCAAGATGGTTTCTATGCTCATCAAGCGGTGATTTCTTAGAATTATTATTAATAATATTTTGAGTTTTTAGTTTATCAACGGAATTAACCTTATTCCTTTAGTTAAATATTTATACTATGGAGTTGTGATATTGGATATCGAGCTCGCATAATAACTAATTCATATACACGCCAACCATTTATTAATTTTTATTTTCATGGAGAAACCGAAAATAAAAATATTTTATTGATTCTTTAATTCAACAAACTTTAAAGTTCGAGTCTTGTTTATTTAGATTTGAGAATTGCTATTTTTTAGAATTTTTTTACCACTACTTTTGTATTTTTGTTATTACGAATTACTATTGAACTGCCGGGGTTGAGTATCCAGCAGTTAAAAATGCAGAGGGTTTTATGTTAGTCATTAGAAGGATACTCGCTTTCATAGGGGTCATTCTTTTAAAGCCTCCGCGGCGGCTTACCACGCGAACAATGGTTTACTTTCGGGCACCACGCATATAGGGGTTCGCTTCTAGGGGCCGTGTATTAAGAGGTTCATAGTCGTTAGTCAGGAACCTCGCATTTAGGCTCTAGTAGGTTCGATTCCTCAGGAACAAGCATTATGGGTTTTTATCTTTGTTAGTGGCGATATTTTTTAATCTACTTTTTTTTAATAATTAAGGATTTCTGGCTTCTAGGAGGCCAAACTAAAAATCTACTAAGTCTTACGTGGTTCTAATTTTACTGTGCAGAATTTTGACTTATCAGAATATATGCCGTTTATGCTTTAAGATTATACCTTTTTCTATAATTAAAATTTTTACAATTTTTAAAGACAAAAGTTTGAAAGTAATTTTTTTTACTTTTCAGATTTTGTGAAGTTTCCTTAAAGCCTTAATACTCTGAATGTTTCAAAACGGAAAATAACGATGCATAATTATAGTTGTGCAAAACTAACAAAATAAACTGATTTAAGTACTTGTTAGGAAATTGCCTTGTGGGATCCTAATTCTGGAAAAGATACGACCGAAGATCCATTTAAAACTCTGTTTATAGCCCGAGTTAACTATTATACTAGTGAGAGTAAAATGAGGTAAGAATTTTGTATCACTTATCTATTATGCCATCCGGCTTTAAAATTATAACTAATCGAAGCTTCTAAACTTTCTGATTAAAAACATTCTTTCTGAAGAGAAAACATATTTTAACAGATATTTCGGCCTTGAGCGACTGTCTCATTAAAAGAAAAGAGTGGCATGTCTGATACACACGGGTACAATTTTTTTAAAAAAAAAATTGTAGGATATCGTTTGTTTTATAGTGTTAAAAATTAATAATTTTTTCTGTAGAACAGAAATCTGCAAGTCATTATCTTATATGAATACTGCAAATAAATAATTAAAAAATCTAAGATACGGATATCAATGGTATCGTTGGTAATCGGACGTTGGACTACGGAGCTTCTGGACATTCCCTAGATTTAATTTCTCTCTCTCATACATTGTTTTTTAGGCGAGAATTCGAGACCTATGGTACGATTAAATCTATACGTATCGTTCAAAATGTCAAGGATGGAAAACCAAGAGGGTAAGAAATACTTTTTTATCAGTGCTTAGGATTCAGATCCTCGACATTTTTGGCTTCCTGGACCCGCACCCGCTGAAATTTGCGGATCCAAGGGGCAAAATATCTATCTACTGAAAAAAAAACTTGTTGCTTTCAAAGCCTATTTCTAAACTGTTGAAAAAAGAGAGATTATTTATAATATCCTTTTCTTTGAACGATTCGTTGAGTTTTATCATGAAAATAAGCGGAATAAGGAAGATTAAGCATTCGAAAAACTACTTTGCTTTAAAAAAATCAGTAAATCTTAATTAAATGTTTGACGTAGACCCGGGTCCGCACCAAAATGAAATGGATCTTAAGCACTGTTTTTTGTTTTGTTTTGTGCCTAATTTGTATCCCGAATACATTTTCTATAAAGTAGTTTAAAAGGAAAAATATGCACAATGAAGAAATCATAATATTTGGGGCTATTTTTAATTTTCATTTCATAAAAACATGTTTTTATTCTTCATGAAATATTTGATTGTAATGTTGAATTTTGTTTAGGTATGCTTTTATAGAGTACGAGAGCGAGAGAGATATGCACTGTAAGTTTTGATTTATTTTTATAACTGGGGTTTTCATTTTCTACAGGGGACGATACTGCCCTAGTCCTTATTTCCTCTAATATCTTCTTCTCTAAAATCCTTTAATGCTGCTGATAAAATTTCGGAGTAATGTGGAAATATGTCCTGGATTCTTTCAACAATTGGTTTTCCTTTATAGAAACAGATACATTTTAGTAAGTAGTAGATGAATTGAGCAACTCGTGTTAGTGTAGAGATACGAACATATGTAATGATAATATTAATGCTTAGATTTGGTGATATTATGGTTTCGTCACTCTGCTTACTATTAGAATTTAGATGCTAAATTTATATATTTTACTATATAGGGTCTTCATGCATTTATATTTGGAGTACAGCAGGATCTTTTATAATTTTTTTTGCGGGGTAGGATTATGAATCAAAATCATACGGTAAATGTAAGGCCCGGGGTTTGTCTCTTTCTAGATATTCCGGATTTTAAGAACTGTTTGCAATAGTTTCTTTTTACTTTTGCTTTCTTTAGACCCAGCTTATAACCTAAAATCAAATGTCCACCTTCCAGCCTATTTGTAATATTTCCTGGTTAATCTGAATTGATAGAAAAAAATTGTAAACATTGTAATTTTAAGTCGTGGAGTAGATGTTTCATCTCAAAGTTTTTTAGTTCAAATCTTATTATACTGGAGACTGAATGAATACAGTTCAAAAGTCTTCTAAGATGGATTTTTTTCAAAGTTTGCAAAAAAAATTAAACAATTTTTTTGAAGGATGGATTGATAAGCAAAAACTTTCAATTTTCGGACATGATCATTATCGTCCCCTGTTTTCTCCATTTAACTTTGCCAATATGTAACATTCTCGAAATCGTTCAAATTTAATGTCTTACAAAACGCAAGGAAGGATTAGTTAAAAGTTTAGCGATATTATAAATACTAAAAGGCCAATTTGGGTGTTCATAAGGGGTTTTTAGATAATAATAAAAAAGGTCCGGACTAGATATAGGGAAGTTGCTAAGAGTAGGTCCCGTGATTCTAAAGATTTCTGACTAATATTGTTTGATTCAGACTTGGGGTCTTGATCTTGAGTCCACTGTTTCCAAAGTAGGTTTGTATGGTGGTGGAGGTTTGTATTCAAAACATGCCAGTCTTTGCGTATTGTGGTTCAATTTTAAAATTTGCTCCACTTTTCAGCCATTTTGTTAAAAAAGGAAAAAACTAATTGAACCTTCTGAAAAAATTAAATATGTTGGGTATAAACTGTTCTGAATGTTCGAGTTCACGCAATGTGTTTAATGGGTAATAAGCTGGCATGTTAAACACACTGAAAGGTCTACGGTTGAAAAAAGTAAGAAATTGGTTTAAATTCTGTAAGTATTGCGAGTTGAGCAACTTTAATCCCACGGGAAAAGGTAAAAAAAGAGTTTTTCAGTGAGGAATATCAAGCCATATGTAAGTATTGGGTAGGTATGGCTTGAATAGGTAATAATCCACCATCAAACTAGATATTGACTCAGCGCCGTACTTAACTCAATGTTCACAGGGTTTCAGGATTCTAGTTCAGATTTCAAACCTTCAATAATATTGTGCAGTTTTACGGGTTTCATTTCAGACTAAAGGGTTTCATGAATTTTAATAAAATTATTTTTTAGGATTTCATTCTTAGTATTAAATATCTAGACGTTATTTCTAGACGTCTACAACACTAAATTAACTTACGATTACTTGTTGAAATCAACGTCATTCATATACCTAAATCTTTTGATAAATTGATTAAATATTTTTGGAATAACATTCGCAAAATATTGTTGGAATCAAGAAAACACCGAAATGGGAAGGGTTGGGGGTATAAATAGTCATAAATAATGAAAAATCTTGATCATAATATTGTTAAATTTTTAATGGTGCAATATGATCCGATGTCAACTTTTATTTAAATAAAAAGTCCAGTTTTATAACATAGTTTGTCTTTGTAGAAATTCTTTTTTTAAATTTTTTATTTCACTTCGATTTTTTAATTAAACTTTTCTCTTCATAATTTTTAATTAATTATCTCTGCCTTTTCCGGCCTAAAAAAATTTGTTAATTTTGTAAAATCCCTTTAAAAATCTCGAATCGCTTAGGTTCTATTACAATTTTTCTTATTTCCAAAGTTTCCCTCCCGGCCCTCTAGAGTATTATCAGGTAATTGAGGTTTATTTGTCCATTACAGCTGCGTATAAACACGCTGACGGGAAGAAGATTGACGGCCGACGAGTCCTGGTCGATGTTGAACGAGGAAGGACTGTTAAGGGCTGGTTGCCACGTCGACTAGGTAGGAAATTCCGACCATCTAAAAAATGTGAATTATATAATATTTTGGTTGCGAAGTTTTTAAAAAATGTTCTTTCAAATTCAGTTAAATTCTTTTCATAGCTCATAGTTCTCCAGTATGGCTGAGTCTTCTCTAGATAATTAGTTGAAATTGTTCTCGCAGTTTATTAAATCTGAAAAAAAAAAAATTCTAATTAAACTTGAATAATCGTGGGTTTTTTGTCTTTTTTTGCGGCTGATAATGTTTATTTGTTCCTTCATTCATGGATTTATTCATGAAGATAAGTTGTTATGTTTTTAACTCTGCTCATATTGTTTATGGTCTAAAAACAACATTAGTTATCTCGTAAAAATTATCTGTATCTAGTCATGANGGTCTGTCAGTGTATATTTACTTGGACGAAGCTTAGAGCCCTAGTGGTAAACATGCACCTAAATGTATTTTAAAAAGCTTAAATATTTATCGTATCTATTTGTATGATTATTAAAGTACTGTTTTCATCTACAAATCTTGGATAAGGTCTAAAGAAGTATTTGCATATATGGGTAAAAAAATAAACTTGTTTTAGGACTGCTTTTTTCATAACATTTTTTCTCGTGAATTTCATATTAAATAAATTCCTGTGAAATGAACTGTTCTGAATTCTGTGTTTAAAGGAGGTTCCATTGAAGAATTTATTTTTTCGGTCTTGCAAGTGAATTTTTCTTTTCTTTTTCAGAAATTTGTCCTTAGTTTGCCATGTTGGTTTTTGGGGAATATATCCCGCAGAACCGTATTCTCTGAAGGGGATTAATCAACCTATTCACGGGTATGTGTTTCTTGTCTATTTCATAAGTGAATATTTTCAGGTGGTGGTCTAGGAGGAACTAGAAAAGGTGGATCGGATGTAAACGTCCGTCATTCCGGTCGTGACGATGGGCGCCGTGAACGCGGTGACGCCAGTCGCCGGCGCTCAAAATCAAGATCACGGGATCGTAAAGTGAAACGATCTCGATCTCGGGACCGTAAAAAGCGGTCCCGATCCCGTGATCGTAAGCGCTCCCGCTCCCGTGACAAGAAGAGGAGTAAGCGCTCTAGATCTCGCTCTCGTGAGCGTAGGCGCCGTGAGCGGGAGAACGGTGGGGGTGATGAGGTGAACGTGAAGGAGGAACCGGAGGATACAGGATACGATCAACAGATCGGCAACGTTAACTTCTCGGAGGTGAACGTGAAGCAGGAGAAGGAGGATACGGAGAAGGTGTCGCAAGGATGAATTCAAGGTTCAAGGAATTGTATTGTGACAGTGTTGGGACTCCCTGAGGTTTATCGAGATAAAAAGTAAACTGATTTGGAAATATAAATGTTTTTTTATTTTTCGTTAATTTAAACCTTTCAAAACTATAAAATATTCATAGATTTTGTTGTTTGAACTTTAAAAATGTTTACCAACTTCGCATCAAGATTAAAATTGTATTCAATATTTCGTTTATCATTTTCGACCATCCACTCCTGGTTAAAATATTAGAATTCTTGGATTTCCTTCTTATCTTACTGTATCTTTTTGTGTTGATTCATTTATAATAAACCGTTAACAGTTTAAATCTGTTTTAAATACAACTTTTGTATTTATTGTCTTATTTAATGTACTTCTTGTGTGTAATCCCTGGCTTGACAGCATAAACTATTTAAAACTTTTAATTTGTGTAGAATGTAGCTAGATGTGCATAGTTCTGACGGTATATCAAATGCATCATCCCCTTATAATGATAAATATCTATCCCGCCCATTCTCTATTTTAACTTTTAATTGTGCCTAGCTATCTATGAGCATCTTCTCTTTCTATGCATTAAAAAACAATATCAAAAAATAAATTCGCGGAGTTCAAGATTTTATTACGCAATTAAATAAAGTAATTTTGGACACACATTTTTTATGATTTTTTTAGTATCCATGAACATTCCCAATGTTGTAAGGTCCCCCACACAACTTGGGCCCGATCGGTTCAGCCGTTTGACGCTTAATGGGTATAAATAGAAAGACGAGTAAAGTAGAAAAATATAGATAAAGTTGTAATCCCCGTTTGTTTTGATGTCTGTCTAGCTTGATTAGTGTATAAAATTAACAATTTCCTCAGTTGTTTCGGCATCCGAATCACAAGTCGTTTCATTTTAGAGAAACCAGAGGATTCCCTTAAGATCTAAGGGTACTGTTGTGGATAAGAAATTTGATTTTTAAATGTAGTCTCTGTGATTTATCATTCTCCTTGGGTTTGTGACTTCAATTATATCAGGATATTATTTGCCCACGTGTAAAAGATTAATAATATTAGATACAAAGTTATATGTGTTCCGGTTTTGATTGAACTTACCAATTTCTGAGGAAAATTGAGTTAGTTTTTTTCTCTGTATTTACTTGATTTTATTGTATAAAGTAACCATACATTGACGTAATTTCATGTGACATTTAATATAAAAAGTGGTATGCAAGATTCATAATGGTACTTTTTAATTCCGTTGTCTGATTGCGAATGCATAACTGTTATCATTGAAAAAAAAATTTGTTTTATTCAAGTGATTTCCGAACTTTTGCTGCAGAAACAATGTGAGGAGATTTATTAATGTACGATTNCTCATGTTACCATAGGTACAACAATAGTTCGTATCTATCTATTTACACTGCTCTGGTAAAGCGTAACCATAGTGTGACTGGTTCTATGGTAGAACGTCTAAGAAATTGGCCATGAGACAAAAATTTTATTTTGAGATAGAGGGAAAAACAATAAGTTCCAGGTTGAAATGTTATCTTGCTTTTTTCTCAGGTGAAATTGTTAATAAAATATTAACAAAATATGATGGGCTGGACAAAGGAGGTCTATGTAAGTTAAAATTATGATTAATTGGTGATTACATTGAGATTGGAAACTTAAAAAGCCTTTTTTGTAGTTTTGTTAACATAGATTTTCCATTTTAAGAAGTTAAGTTTACCTTATGAACCTTATAGCTGGATAGAATATCAGGAAGTTTAATTTACCTTGTAGCTGGAAAGAATATTGGGAGTTAAGTTTACATTTTAGCTGGTTAGAATATCAGGAAGTTAAATTTACCTTGTAACTGATAAGTATATTAGCAGTTAAGGTTACCTAGCTGGATAGAATATCAGGAAGTGTAGTTTACCTTAAAGCTGGATAGAATATCAGGAAGTTTAGTTTACCTTATAGCTGGTCGAATATCAAGAAGTTTAATTTACCTTATAGCTGGATAGAATATTAGGAAGTGTAGTTTACCTTCAAGCTGGATAGATCAGGAGGTGTAGTTAGTAGTTACCCTTATAGCTGGATAGAATATCAGGAAGTGTAGTTACCCTAATAGCTGGATAGAATATCAAGAAGTGTAGTTACCCTAATAGCTGGATAGAATATGAGAAAGTGCAGTTTACCTTATAGCTGGATAGATTTTCAGGAAGTTTAGTTTTCCTTAAAGCTGGATAGAAAATCATCGAAAGTTTAGTTTACCTTCCAGCTGGTTAGAATATCAGAAAGTTTAGTTTACCTTAAAGCTGGATAGAATATCAGGAAGTTTAGTTTAGTTTACCCTATAGCTGGTTAGAATATAATAAATAATAAATTTACAGATATCAGATTAGATTATCTCCAAGTTTCAACGCCAAAAGAATACCATAATACTCGAAAAAAAACTATAGTATTTTCCGCAAGAAAATTCTTACATTAGCCTTATTTAATTATTCAAAATGAATCATTCTTCTTAAATTTTCTGATTAGTCCCGGAAATCGTAATTCAGACTGATTGACGATCTAATATGATGTGGGACACCCTGTATATTATTATTTATCAAGTAGTTGTTTGAAAGGACTACAGCAATTTTAAACGTTTGTCTAAATGTACATTAATCATATTGACGTGACACCCATCTTTCAAGATTTCGTTTTCGTTTGTCGGAAGTCCCCTTAATGGCAGTAATGACAGACGCCTAGCAGTTTTTAATAAGAATAAAAACATAAATACAAGGAGTTAATTGACAAAACATTAATTTTTTTTAAAGTTAAGAATATATCCTTGTACTTTTACTTTTTTTTCAAACTGAAAACTTTTTTAAACGCAATTTAAAGTCTTGATATGGTTCTTAATTTTTTGGACCAAATTGGACGAAAGGTTTTTTCTCAAGTTGAGTGCAAAGAACCACAAAATTCTTGAATAGAGAAACGACTTATAGACTCAAATTATGACTAAATAAAGTCCTTTGAACATGAGACACAGCAATGTGAAGTATAAATAGACCAGTTTCACTCAATAAGTGATTTAATAAACTAAACTATTTGCCGGTTCTAACAACAAAGAATATCTAAAAACAACCTAAACATTTAGATTACCAACAGAGGATGAGCCTTAATTGACGTCGAGGACCTAAGGAAACTTATAAATTCACCTTCAATATAGTCCTGATGGTTTGGCATATAAGAGGAGCAATTGTTCAAGAGACTCGTGAAGTCGTCTACGAAATCAAGGGTAACCCAGAGACCCAGAAAGTGTATATGTTTAACTGCATGCGCCAGGATTGCCAAGCCTCTGGAATAAAAAGATACCATACTTTAATGTAAAAAGCACCATTAATACTTATTTTCTTACATCTGGAATTACACAGGTTTGTTTCTGTAATTATATGTCATGTTATTCATAATTTTTATATTGAAAGGGGGGGGGGAGTGAACTTTGACACTTTCTGACACCAAATTTTGTACATGTCTGTGTTTGGTCCTAAGAATTGAGGTAAATTAGCCTGAAATTTTGAATGCAGCCTCTAATTTTGGTCGTCAATAATACTTACAAGCATTACACAATTTGGTAACAAAACAAGTTTTTCGCATTTCAGTAGAATCTAAATAATGAAACAATAAAAATGTAAATGATTCATTCTGTTCTGATATTTCAAAATATAACGACTTAAAACCATAGATAAATAAATAAGCATAGATAGCTTATGTACGCAAAATCACCAAGAATTGTACAGTTCGCGAACTCATACTTCTAGGGGTCAAAGTGTACTTCAATGATATGTGGGGTGGTTTGGTGTTTTAATAGAATGTAAAAAAACTCCGGGAATGGAACTATTTGAACAACAATATTTCACTGAGCAATATATCATATTGACGAGAACTGAAGAAGGACATGAGAAGGACTAAACTAACATAAATTTCTCTCTACAGAACTCATGTACACCACAAGTACTCAATGACATAAGTACTGCCAATGTTCACAACCGACCTAGTTAATCTATATAATAGGAATATCTTTAAAACATCTCTGTACATTTATATCTTTCAAGATGAAAAATGTCGTCTTATGCGCAATCTATCTTTATCTATGCTTCTAACATTTAAAAATTCTAATATTAATATTAAATTGTTCTTGCAATTAAGTTGAACAGAAAATGCAGGAATTTTTTTTTGAAAACGGAGGAAACTTGAAATCTCTCTGTATTAAAAAGTATAATTTGCAAACAAATTATAGATGATAAAAATATTTTCAGTGATTCATGCTATTCTGTAAATTATAAAAGTGTGTTTTGTTCTGAATTATTGAATATTTCCAAATTATGGATTGTTTCCAAAGTTAATTTACGTTCCAAAACCCGTCCAAGATTTGAATTCGTGATGCGTGTTATTTCGCTCACTTTTTGGGAATTCTTTCCAAGTTTGCAATGTAGCTCAACATTTATTAAAAAACATTTTATGAGAAAACATTAGAAATTGGATATTCTAGCTATTAAGAACATCTTTGAGTGGTAAGATAGGCTTGGTTATACAGCAAAATATGCGCAAAATAATTCTTTACCGCCAACCAAAAATTTCCCAGGGGTTATGTTATATTATCGTTTTTTGTGGGATTATTTTATATACTTTGCAATTTTAATAGGAGTAAATGCAATTTCTAGGCTTCATGGTGCCCCTAATAAAAATCCCAGTTGTGTGCAGACACATTTATTAGGAAGTATTGGGGAAAAACTAGCTCAAATACGAAATTTTACATTTTTTAAAATAATTTTCCTAAGTGGCCAATTCACTGTTTTCCCCGCCATTTTTGGTCTTTTTTACACAATTAAATTCTTTCAAACAACAATGTTTTTAAATTTTTGTTTTTGGAAAATGCAATTATTTGTTCTCAGACATTTTAACTATTTAACAAATAATTTATATAAAAAGTTTTAGGCAATCACGCTATATAGAGCCTTCTTGTAGTTGTATGTCTGGAATAAAATAGAGAAGGATTATAAAATATTTTCTTTACAAAAATTAGATATTAACACTTATTTGAAGCTAAAATACGTAATTTGGATTGCTGGGTCTGTAAATTTTTAAGGGGATTTAAATTGGAAATCTATGGTTAAAACGATAATTGACAATTTATTTGTTTCCTTCTATGGTCAAATATTCAGAATTTGGGGAGAAAAAAAAATAACTTTTTTACACCTTTCGTAAGCTCCATGTGGGTACCATCCAAGGGGTGTAATCTGTCGTCTTTGTAATAAGTACAGAGTTCAGGGACAGAAGGGAATCGGTGTAATTAGTGTAATAGGTATAGATCAGGGAGTAAGGAATAGAAGGGAGATACAACTGACGCGGTTCGCCCTACCATATGATTATACATGCTTTGCAGACGGTACTCCATTTTATATCGAGTAAAAACAGGAAAAATATGTATTGGCGAAACTGGTCAAAGAAAATTGAGCCAATACATATTTTTCCTGTGGGGCCCTACTAAAGAAACCAAACAGCTCGATATAAAATGGAGTACCGTCTGCAAAGCATGTATAATCATTTGGTAGGGCGAACCGCGTCAGTTATATCTCCCTTCTATTCCTTACTCCCTGGTATAGATCATGTAGTGACAACAGGACAAACAATACATAGGAAAAATACGGATTGCGGTATCTGTTTATATACAGTATACACAGATCCGGGGTATGTAAACAGTAGACAGTAAATTTTGAACATCATGCGATATTGTTCTGTGGTTAACTGTACTACAAATGGATCCAATGTTGATAAGAGCATTATACTGTTCGTGAAGAATGGAAATCTAATCTTTGAGCCGTTGGAAAAATATTCTAACTTTCATCTGCTCCCGTCATTTTACCCAACATTCTTACAGCAAATCAATGAAAAAATTAAAAATCCGCTAAACCCATTGTTTTTTCCAAGACCTCTAGACAAAGGTCCTGGCAGAACATAACTATGTATCCCCTGATATAAAAGTGTTGAAGAAAAGGTAATAAAATGTTTGACATATACCAGATTTCAAAGAAAAATTTATATTTGTATTCAAAATTAGGATAATTTGATAATAATGTTGTCTACAACTGCAATCTGATTAAAATTAGTCCAGGGTATGACTGGGGGGATAAACTAGGGGATAAATATATTAAGGTGGCGACGCTGAGTTATCTTTTTTTCCTTTTACATATATCCAAAATATTCTTTTGGTTTTAAGCATAGAGTAATAAAACGAAGAGGTAAAGCTTAGCTCAGATGTACGTATGTCGTACACAACCGACCTCCCTATTAATTAATTAATAAAGTGGTCGGTTGTACATCACGATATGTTTCCGTATCTATCACTGTACACTTGTATACGCTGTATCGTATTTCTAAATTTTTATGAAATTGATAAACTTTTAGTTTTTTTTTCTTTATTCAAAGAGAATTCGAGGATGCTGACTGCAAACATTTGACAATTTTCAAATTTGTAGGTTTTCAATTTATTAGCAAAAAGTTCTGTCAAAAATATTAAGTTTCTATGGGCATTGGGCATGCCATTAACTTGAATAACATTCTTATTTCAAACATTTTTATTCTTTCTTCTCTTACTCTTAAGGGGGGGGGGGTGCTTCCTCCCCCATTGCCACCCATAGTTGCGCCTGTTATTCTATGAACAAACAAATTCAAACTTTTACTGAAGTTCTGAAAAAAAAACACAAACTGGATGGGTACTGGGTAGTTCTATCTTATTATCAATACTAAATTAAACAATACAGTAAATTCATTTTTATACTCACCTAAAGTTGAGAGCAATGGTGTTGCATTTTTCCTCAAACTTGGTTTTTTTCTCTTGACTAATATCTCAGCTTCCTTTAAATGGTTTGAGCAAATACAGCTTGAGGGATATATGGTGGAGTCTCCCAACCTTAAAAGGTCTAACCATGCACAATGTTTTGGTATTTTGAAAAAACTCACATTTTTACAAGAAGAATTGTTTGTGCACTTTTTCCCGATGCAAAATTTTGTCCTACTTTTATTAACATGAACAAACAACTGAACTGGAATGTACTGCAGTATACAATCCTGTGTTTACAATCCATATTAGGTGTCTATCTAATTATCAGTACTAATATTCAAATACCTACATAACCCACCCCTTAGAAATACGATCACTCTATATACAAGTTCAGCGTTAGATACGTAAACATGTCGTGATGTGTACAACCGACCACTCTAAAATAATTAATAGGGAGGTCGGTTGTGTATACATCCGAGCCAAGCTTTACCTCTTCGTGTTCGTTTTATTACTCTATGGTTTTAAGGTTGAAAGGATAAAATTGTAAATTTTAAGGGGGGTGGGGGCTGGCCTGGATGTCCCAGCTTCCTTGGAAAGTCAAATGCTGGGGGGTATGAATCTATGTATTATAGACTGATGGGGGGCGTCCCACGCCCCCCCCCCTCTTATAAAGGCCTTAGAGAATATGCATAGGGTTTAATTGTTCTTATATTCATATAGATGAAAAGTCATTCAATTGCAACTACGTTTGCAAACAAATTCTTACTTACATATAGCAGTTTTGTTCAAGTTCGCAATTTTCTTAATTTAAAGATGAAAGTCTGCAACTACGCTTGCAAAATAATTCGATGAAGTTTTTGATGATCTCTGCGAAAAGCAGCTCATTACAGCAAGGTACGAAGATACAAGATATACTATTATTGATCTATTTTGATATTGATATTGAATAAAGTTGTTAAGAAGAAGAAGGGTTTAATTTAAATCAAAGAGAATAGAATATGTAAATTAGAGAGGAATTTAAAGTAGAAAAAATGTAAAACGGCCATTTTATATAATATACATTCTCTTCTCTTTGGCTAAAAGGGACTGAAAAAATTCGTACCAAAGGATTGTCTAAATCCCACTCTAATATATATTCTATTAACTCTTTGGTTTAAATGCAAGTCCATAGCCCAATTTTCAAGGCCAGCTCATTGAAAGAAAATTAGATCGATAACGTTAAAGTTTGAGTGCAAGTTTGAAAAAAATGCCAAAAAAGGAAAAAAAAAATGAATAATTTTTTTAAAAACACATTTCAAAGCGTGACACATGTTTCTACAACCATTTTTCAGGGGCTTTTCAAAAATATAGTTTTTAGATCTTTAGTCATAAAAAGTTTTGGGCTCTTATAGATTTTTTTTTACCACTCCATAATTTTTTTTATGGGCACCCGACCGGCCCCCGCACGCGGCGCGGCCCTGCTTATGCCAGGTTATGGTTGCACACCTTCGTATTTAGACTCAGATATTATTTTAGTAAATCGCATGGTAACTCTGTAGTCTGTAATCTGTATCCAGTCCCGAGCCCGTTCTCTCTATAGATAGTGGTCGTGTAGTTCACGTACTTTGGGGGACGATATGTTGGCCGATAGATGTCTCGCGCTAAATTCTTATCTGATAGATAATTTCACCGTACACTTGACGACCAATATAGGAGACGTCAAGTTGTCGACCAATGTAGTTTATGGAAGGAACGCCCTAAGTTAAGCAGCTGAACTGAAAGTGTACTCAGTAACTCGTTTCAGAGTTGTCTCAGTCAGTTCAGTCAGTCCAAAGTTGCTATCTCAATCTCTCTGCTTCACAACTCACAAGCTGCTTTCTGGAGATAGCGGACAGAATTTAATTATTAATACGCATGTGCACAAAGACTACAGAGTACACACTATACCCCGGACCGCCGTTACTGTTAGCCGTAGTTTATTGTTAACCTCCAACGGGATTACGGGATGAGTACAGTGAAATGTGAAGGAGAACGTTTTAATATGAAAGTTAAATAATATTTCTACTTCTATACTTTTTAGTGTTTAAGAATTGTTTTCAAGCGTAAATTTGATCATTTTATTATACTTTCCTTCAAAAGTTCTTCTCAAATACTTTATTAAAAACAAAAGAACAAGCTTATACACAATTAGAATATAATTATAGTTATAGAGTGTCTTGTTCTCCCTCTATAGTTTCAGATAAAATAACAAACTTGATTTCAAATATTCAATGAAAGAAGAAATAGCTAGATAAACTTTTAATAAATCTGCAAAAATTATGGATTTATGAATTTGTAAATTCATTTCCTTCAAAAGTTGATTCCTCTTTTGATTTGTACTTTCTGACCCCTGATTTACAATTTGGTTTAGTTTAAGCCTTAAGGTTGGAGTGACATTGAATAACCGGCCGGCCGGTTTTATTTCGCCCGGGCCTTCTACAAAGGCGTACGAGAGCATTTGATGGCGGGGGCGGCACTGTTTTCTTTCATTAAACTTTGCAATATTTTTATCCTAAAATAAGAATTGAAAAACAATCCATAAAACAATAATGTTTTGTCTTTATTTTCTGTCACAGTAAAATATTGACAATGTAAGAAAAACGTATATTTAGAATAATAGTATAAACAATTTGCCTTTCTTTCACAATAATGTCAAATTGTGGACCCTGAACGATAATTAAGCAACAACAAAAAAAACAATTCCAACAATTAATGCACATCTAGAGGGACATATCCTGTTCAAAATAATGTAAAGGGTATCACACATAATATTAGATCGTAATTCGTATTATAGCAAAAAATACTAGGTTTTTCAAACAATATTATGTGCCTATTTTGGCGTTATCGCTTGGGACAATCCAGGTTGATATGGTACTCTAGCTATCAGAGTCTGTCTCAAGGTATAACTAATGCAAGAAAAGTTATTTCAGAGGTGTAAGCATTTTTTGTACTGCAGTGTACTGTCTTTGGGCGGAAAAGTAAATTCACGACGGATGTCGAAGCCTGACATGGAATCCATTTTCTCAAAAATTACATATGAAATATTCTGGTCTTAGGAAACTATTTTGTGAATTTTCAAAATTATCAAAATTAAATGTTTTTATCCTCCTCGGATACTAAACGAACACTGATGCATCTATTCTTGTTTTTAAATTCCGCCCAGAGAGAACTGGTTTCAATATGTACGCAGAGTATGCGCGACCGGAATTAACTTTCCTTGCATTAGTACCTTGCTCTGTATTTACGGTATTACACTCTGACCCCGCGTAAAATTAAACTGCAATGTAGTGTACTACTCGTAACACTGTACTTCAATTGTAACAGTGTACTGTACACTACTGCAAAGTGCACTGCAGTATACATATTTCAAACCTGATATGTTAAAACCACACTCACAGTGCACTAACAGTTTTCAATTTTCACAGTATACACACGTGTTGCACCCATGGCAGTTGAGTTCATTGTTTTCTTGCAGTACAGAGAAGTATAACGATTTTAATATTTATTATTGTTTGTTTTATTAATTCAAGCCAACATATGATTCTTAAACTTTTCTTTTGCAAAAAATCTGAAAGAATGAAAAATTGCATCTTTAAGATTTTTACAGCTTAGTCGATTCATTTTTTACTTAGCTCGCATATGGTTACAGTTTTTTGGAAAGCTAACAAAGAGACTTTTTCAGAAACGAGGCCACTTTTTTAGGTGGGTTCCTAGGATATATTGTAGTGTGAGGGGGGGGGAGCTGTGCTCATCCTGTAATTTTTTATCTCAAATTCAGTATGAAGTAGTACTATAGAACGTTACAGGCCCTTACCCCATCTCAACTGGTTTTTGCACCCACTCCGACTCCTCCGACAGCCTATTTTTTTTTTGCAAGGATTAGGTTCGCTGATTCCGTGATTTACCTCAAATTTTGATTGGGGAACTCGGGAGAACCACGTGATTGGTTTTGAGATTCTTTGTAGTGGGTTCACCTGTGTTGGGGAAACTAGTCAAGATTTCTTAATTTACAACTAAGCGAGTGATTAACGGCAACTATAAGCAGCGCTGGGTTCTCAAGATAGTATTCTATATTATTAAAATATTTCACCACCTCTTTCCCTGGCTCTTTTTTTAAGAGGTGTTAGGATTATTCATTGATTAAACTACCTACGATTCTTGGTTTGGATGAATTTTAATACTCCTTTTGCAGCCCCCCTTCCCCCCCCCATTTTGTAGGTCTTACCAGAATCAACTTGAAACAACCCCTTCCATTCTTTCTGTTATTCTAATTATAAAGTTTTTTTTTCGGTTTTCGGGGACCCAATAATATCCACAATATCTGAAAAATGGCAAAATTGTATTCTTTACAAGCTTGCCTTTATCAAACTTTGTAATATTTTGACTCAGGCAGAAGATACGAGATATTGATTGTTTCTACTTCGATCGAGATATCAACCCAAGCCTAGGCTGTTTTTTATGAATTTATCTATAATTCTGATCACGGTTTACGTATTGTTTTAGATTCTTCAAACTTTAAAACAGTTATTGATCCTGTGAACGCCCCTGTATTCACCCTTAATTCAAACCTTTCTGTCGTCCATATCAGGTTAAGTTGCTGCGTGACGCTAAGCGCCATTGTCGTAGAAAAGTTTCGTCTTTTGGACTTTTGTCTCGATCTGCTTGATTCATTGGCTTCTATTCGTCAACTAGTTATACGCTTTGCAGTTCTTACAAGTTGTATCTTGCAAACTAAGTTCAGACGTGTTTCTAAGAGATAGTGTTTACTTAAAAATGATAGGAAAAGCCAAGGGTAAAAGTTCTGTTTTATAATCTTTTGAATTAATCTAAGACTCCATAAGTTTTAATTTTTGCGAATCCTCTCTTTAAAAGATTCTATTTTTAATTTAAATGTCACTAGTTGCATATTTTCAATTTTAAGTTGCATTTGAGATTCTTTATAATGATAACGTGTGTAGGGTTTTGCAAGTAAGAATTATATAGCATGGGTACTTGTTCAAATACTGCATACTGCAGTATGTTCTTCTTATTCTTTTTTCCATCCATAACAAAAATAATGCTGAACTTTTGAAACAAGCTGACAGGGGGGGGAGGATATTTCTTTTTACAATTATATTATTTTCATCTTTTGAAGTTCAACGTTGTAACTCGACCATTTAATAATTATTAGCTTGACATTTGAAAACTTTACCATGCTTGTTCTGTGTTGAATTTATAGGGACTGTAAGCTTAAAGGGAGTGACCGGCTATGTAAGGTAGTTGAACTGAGTATGCAGTGTTGTGGAAAACTTCTTTCTGATTCATTTGAGACATATTAAACTTTTTAAAGATCTGTAAATCCTGAGTTTGGGCGCAAATTCGACGTTCAAAACTCCTACTTTTGGGGTGGATAAGTTTCCAGAATTAATTTTTTTTAATTATTAAATAACAACAACGAAAAATAAAGTAAAAAATCATACAGTAATCTAATTAGATGGTTAGGAACATATTTCTCAAAAGAAATTTGTCAAAAAATCAATGCTAAAATCGATTATTTCGTTTTCATTATTATATTGAATTTCTTATCTTCTTTGAATTTATTCTCAGATTTCTTCAAATTCTTCAAATGTCGTCTTTTCAATAATAATTCTAGAAAATCTGCGAAAATCTTTGTGAATAATGAGAAACCAGAATAATGAGAAAATAGAAACTAGTAATTGAACTAGATTACTTCTTTTCGATAAGATTAATTTTCATTTTCTCAACATGTTCCTATACATGACGTCTGTAGTTTATTGTAGAACTTTTTTTACATTTTATGTCGTCGTTATTTAAAAATTTAATTTAACTAATTCTGAAAACGTATCCACCCCCAAAGTAGGAGTTTTGAACGTCGAATTTGCGCCCAAACTCAAGATTTACAGATCTTTAAAAAAGTTTAACATGTGTCAAATGAATCCGAAAGAAGTTTTCCACAACACTGCATACTCAGTTCAACTACCTTGCATAGCCGGTCACTCCCTTTAATGTTAAGTGAGCCTCAATGCAATGCAATGCCAAATGGACCCTTGAAACCTTAATTTGATAAATTATTTGGAAAATATTGTCGTTTTTCAGGATTGAAAGTGTCAAAAAAAATTAGCAGTAAAAATGCGCAAGTCATATCTGGGAAAAAACAACAGTTGAAAATAATCTTTTTTTCTATTATAACATGGTCGCAATTTAGGGGTGGAAACCTTATTGCATAAAGCGTCGCAAATCTAAATATAACGCCTCAACTTGATATGCAGTATGCACACTCCACCTGTGCCTATCTAAAACCTTGAAGGAATGCACAAAACATTAACCTGCAAATAGTACTTTCAACCATCATTAGATTCTTACTTACAAAGAACCAGCCAAAATTGGCATTTTTTCTAAAAAAAAAAAATTCCAATTATATTTTAAGATTTTTAAGATTAAAACTTGAGTGCTTTCGTTAAAGATTCTTTGAAAAAAGTAAAACTTAAGTGCTTTCATTAAAGCTTCAGTGGAATAAGTAACAATTTGATATGAATATAACTAATCCTCATTAGATTCTTACTTATTGAGGAGTTTACATGAGAATTCACAACGGCGTGGTATGCAATTAGATCGAAAATAAACTTTTTATTCGTACAGAAGCCCAATAGCTTTTTTATATTGCCCTATTTGATTTTAGTTGAGAGGGATATATTTTGCAGATGGAAGGGACAGACAGGGATATATTTTGCAGATGGAAGGGACAGACGTCTTGTTCTTAAAGGGACTGCAGTCGATGTAACTTTAAGTGGCCGTTTATTTGGAATATAACGTCATTTTTTCTTGCTGGAAAAGTGTTCAATTCTGATGACTTCTGCATTGTTTCTGAAGTAAGAAATGAGCAAGTAACTTTTGGATAGAAATCACAAATGAAAATAATCATTCTTCAAGAACATTCAAGAACATTTTTACTTAATCAGACAAAGCTTTTAAGAGTACTGTCCCTTGAAATTACGTTTTCTGTCGTTTAAACAAGTCCTTATACGCCCTGTGGCCGAATTTAAAGAATTTAAGCCGCGGTTTAAATATGGTTGGTTCCACTTAAAATTGTATCAAATGTTTCAAGATTTAAGCCGGCGCTAAATTTAAACCGGGTTTTGGCGGATTTAAACCGCGGCTCAAATTATTTAAATTCCATCTCTGGCAGACTTTAAGTTTGTCTCCAGATCTTATAAAGGGGTTGAACTAGAACATTTTAACTCATTCACTTTTTCAACCTATAGTTTAAGAGCAAAGTTTGGAGAACATTTTTTTTCACAGACGATAATGACGGTACTGGGTGAAATCAAAAATAAGAAAAATCTAATATAGCCTTAACATTTTTATGCATGCTAATATTTTTCAACATTTTTTCGACCTACTTTTTAAAAGGGAAAACAATGTTATGCCTCCCCAGCACCCAAACTATTTATGAGAGGAGTGTAAAAATGAATAAATTGGTCTTGAAAAGTTTTATCCCAAACATGATCAAATCATATGCCTTCATGTAAATTCACACTTCAATCAAATAAGATGGATTTAATTTAGTTCGAAGAGTTACATTCCTTGTTCTCTCAACCTCTTGCCTCTCTATCCACACTTACATATAAATATTTCTCTCTATTAAATTATATAAAACCGGAGGTTGTACTTTTAGGAGTTTGTACTTATGGGAGTTTGTCTTTCAGAAGTTTATTTTTCACGAGTTTTATCCTTTAAAGCAAATTTATAAGTTTTATTTAAGAATTTTGTCTTGTATAGTCTTTCAGAATAGTGTCTTTCTTTTAGAGATATATCTTTCACAGTTTTATTTTTTAAAAGTTTTTGAAATGTGTCTTTTAGAGATGTGTTTTTCTAAACTTAGTCTTTTAGAAGTTTTTTTTCAAAGATTAGGGTTTTAGAAGTTTGTTAGTTTAGTAGTCAGGCCTTCAAAAGTTAGTTGGTTTTGTAGTCAGGCCTTCAGAAGTTAGTTGGTTTAGTAGTCAGGCCTTCAGAAGTTTGTTGGTTTAGTAGTCAGGCCTTCAGAAGTTAGTTGGTTTAGTAGTCAGGCCTTCAGAAGTTTGTTGGTTTAGTAGTCAGGCCTTCAGAAGTTTGTTGGTTTAGTAGTCAGGCCTTCAGAAGTTTGTCTTTCGAAAACAAAAACTTTTTAAAATTGTCGTTCGGAAATTTTTAATTTGTTTATTTTGTTTTTCAGTAGTTTGTCATGGCGCCATGCTTTACTAGTTTTAAGATTTAAATTAGATTTTATCTTAAAAAGCACATGGTTAGAGGCGTGGGAACTCAGGGGAAGTCTCACTTAACTAAATTTGTTTCGCTTTAAATTAAAATTTTTTTTTTCGACATTAAATAGTAAGCGATAAAGTGAAGTGAATGCTTTCAGTTATGTTTTCTGTTTTAACACATGCACTAAACAAGATGATTTAACGTTGCAATTTCATTTAAGAAGTGGCCGCAAAGTTCTCTGAATTTTAAAATTTTCCATGTCAGAAAAAGCCGAGTCATTAGATTGCTTAGTTTGAAAAATTTGTTACTCCGTACTCCGATACTGCATTTGCCAACGTTATAAAAGTGTAATAAAAGAAGGAAATCTGCTGCATAACAGTTTTATTGGCCGTAGACTGCAATATCATCATCTTTCATGCTCCACACTTGCACCATTTTTCACTAGATAGTATTTATACTTTTTAGACATTTCTGGCCTAATATTTTAGATCTAATTTCTAGGTTTACGGTATTATAATTTTAAAACCTAGGTTTTGGAACTATAAATGTCCGGGGTTGTGTGTGTAAACTTCATATCAGTGCATGCAATTATTTATGTTCACAAAATAACTAAACGGATTTTTTATACATTTTGTATAAATTATGGAACATACACTTACTTAAGTTAATTTTAGGGGGGAGGGTTAAAGGGTAGCAGTACTCATAGAATAAATTAGGTTCTGTTCAGTGGTTAATAAATAGGATAAATAAATAACTAGTTTGGTCATTTGGACGTCCAAAGTGACGTCATTTCGACTTCGAAAATTAGGTCGTGAGGACGTAAGAATCCTTGCGTTAAACGTTCTC
This sequence comes from Eurytemora carolleeae, assembly GCF_000591075.1. Classification (NCBI taxonomy): domain Eukaryota; kingdom Metazoa; phylum Arthropoda; class Copepoda; order Calanoida; family Temoridae; genus Eurytemora; species Eurytemora carolleeae. Next base: position 74,116 of record NW_019397101.1, read on the forward strand.
AACACGTCCTCAACACCTAAAATACGATGTCTCCGGACGTCCCACTGGTAATTATTGACGTCCTCATGACGTCTTTAGGAGGACGACCTCTGGTTTCTAGGGTAAATATAAAGTATGAGGATAGGAGGATGAAAAGATAAATGGGTGAAGGACAACCATTTAAGTCATTTAAGAACAAAAAGATAAATGGTGGCGTCGGGCGTAGCTTGGCAGGGGGGGGGATAGATAAAACTCCTAAGAATGCCCGAATACCGGATAATATTTCTTTAATTCTCTCTCTCTATGACAGCTTACCCTGACAGCTTGCTTCTATAGATAGTACGGGTTAAGGATGGTTATTATGAATCTGATACAATAAAGGTTGATTTTAATTTGATACGAATGTTAAATTCAAATTATTTTCAGGAGAATGTAAATTCAAAAAATCAAAATGTCTAGTCAAGCTCCAGCTCCGGGGATCGGAGGAGAGCCTGAAGCTCCTGAGGGACCAGGGGGTAGTGGTCCAAGTGGTCCAGGGGGTAGTGGTCCAGGAGGAGGTGTTCTAAATGGGTCGGGAGGTAGTGGACCAGGCGAAGCCAAGGTAACGAAAGTTTTTGATGTTTTCCTAATAAAATTTTTTCAGAAGGTTCAATAACTTTTTTTGTACTGTTCTTTAATTTTGTCAACACAATCTGATTTACATATTTGTTTATTTATTTAGTTACTTGTTTCTTTATTCTTTTATCCAATTATTTATTCATACATATATTTGTTTCTGACTTTTATATGATGGGATTTGTCAGATCATGAATTGTTGCTTATATTATAAAATATTCTCAGTTTCATACCAGAGAACATTATAATAGTTTAAAAGGACTGTTCTGTGAATTTAAGATGAGGGGCATGCTCGATTTACCTTTAAAACGTTATTTTGATCAAAAATGTGCAAGATAACGTCGTTTTTCTTCCTTAAAAAGTGCTGAATCCTGATGTTTCTGAATCAAGTAATGTACCAGTCACTTTTGTATAGAAACCACAAATTAAAATAATCAGTTTTTAATTCAAGTTCTTAGAAACCTGTTTCAAACTAATCATAAAAAGCTTTAAAGGGTACTGGTAACGTTTTGAATCGGAAATGCCGCTTCAGTTATGTTGGGTCGCTTGAAATTACAGTTACAGTCCCTTGAAGAATTCGCTGTTTGTGAGAGCCTAACGTTTTATCTGGAATGTTAACTTGCCGAAAGTATTTTTTGTATTTTTTACTCTCGACCTTTGTTAACGAATGCATTAAAATGTTATTGCATCACGTTTTAGAGTTTTAGAAATATTATATTTTAGTGACACGTGATGCTACATACTTTAAAATAAATGGTCGTTGGAACAGATTTTAACAACTTTTTTTTCAGATCAAGAAGAAGAGAGCCCCCGCCCCCCTGGTTCTCAGTTGTAGTGTTTGTGGTGCCCCTGCACCAGAACATTTACATTTCGGAGGTAAATGCTTTCACTTTTTTTATTATTGAGGCCCCTTTTTTCATTTCTTAAGTATTTTTATATTATTTAGACTACTTTTTCTTCATTGTTTAAGTATTTTTACTATTTTTTCTTTTCGGAGGCATTCTTCTGTTTTATGTGTTTATGTTAGGATTATTTTCAGGACTCCTGGCGGAGTATATAAGAAAATTTCCGATTGTTGTCATGATATTCATATGGTTGCATATATCACATTAATATACAGAGTATATTATATTCATTAATTATGAATATCCAGTGAATTAAGATTAAAAAATAAGGGACATTTATTTTTTTCTTTTGGTAGAGTTTTTATTTTTTTCTCTTCCTTGACATTTTTTCTTTTTTTTATTTTTTGACATGTTTTTTTTAAATTTTTTCTTAGATTATTTTTTTTTCTTATTTGGCCTTTCTGTTTTCTTTTGAAGTAATCTTTTTTCGGCTCTTTTTGTCCCAACAAAATAAACTAGATAAGAAATTTTTTACATATTTATCATATCTTCACTATTGAGATTTTTTTATTACAGTGAAATTTTTCACTATTTTGACAATTATGAGACCAATTTTTTAAGAGGTATTTTTCACTATTATTGAGACTATTGAGAAATTACTTTGAGATATAAACCATCTGCAACGAAATGGCGGTGATAATATTTTTTTCTTTGGTCGATCAATTCTAATATATACAATATAATACATTATAAATATATGAACATTAAACACTTTCTTTTATTTACGAAATTTTATTTTGATTTAATTAGAATCTATTTAATTAGAATCTATTTAAAAATATCTATTTAATTAGTATCTATTGCTGCCTCGAAAACTTGAAACTTGTTGGACGTGATTATATCCAGTCTCTAATTACAAGCTCATATTTCTCCTCCTTAAAGGGACTGTAAGCGTAATTTCAAGTGAACCTCCATTCAAAGATGGCTTTGTCCGATTCACAACAGTATCCTTAAAAGAGTTGTCTGATTAAGTATGAATTAGACCTCCAAGATTTTGTTTTAAACTTTTTTCATTTGTGGACATTTTGAGAACAAACAAAATTGTTCGAAATTTTGTAAAAAGCGAACGATGAACGTACAACTTGGATCGTTCAGAAAAATGAAAAAACCATTCTTTTTAAAAACAAACAAAAAAAACATAAATGAAAGATTTGAAATCGTTTGAACGATTTTGAAGAAAACGATAGTTATTTCTGAATGAACAATATTTTAAAATAAATAACAATTTTATTGTACAAACGATGTTACTGAACAAACAATTTTACTGAACGAACGATTTTACTGAACAATTTTTCAGTGAGTAAACGAAAAAAATATATGGAATATGGACGATGATTTTGAGAACAAACAAAATGTAAAACAATTTTCATAAATGCTAGGGTTCCGTTGGATATCAAGCATTACCAATTTTACATGGAGTGTCATTTTAAATTTCGCTTACGATCCCTTCAATTCATTATTCACAAAACGTCGGACCTTGTTCCTCGGAGAATAGAGATTTTCCTTCTACTTGACAACAGTGAACAGCTGGTTCAGCGTCAAAGTTTTGTAAAATCTCGCCTCACCTTGGGAAGGTTTATGAACGTTATCAGAATTTAAAAAGTTTGCCTCACACATATTTAAGAAATTCAACAATGAACTTTTTGTTTTGCAATTTTGTTTTTGTAGGAACATGATTTTTCTAGTAAAAAATGGCACGAAGCGCCCAGGAACCTAGTTTTTTTTATAAATTTTTAACAGGTGTTGCAAAGTGAAAAAAAAGAAAAACTACAAACAAATTTGCATTACTTAAACATGTAACTATTTAAACTGACCCTTTATTTTAAAATTGAATTTTCCGATTCACAACTGTACTATTGAAAACATTGTTTACTTATCTGATTAATAATGTTGAAAATATCTTTTTCTCTTTAGCTTAAATTGTTTTCTGAAGATTTCCTCCACTGTTTCTCACAGCGGAAATTCGCAAGTCACTTTTGTAGAGAAACGCCAACCAAAAATAACAAATATTTCATTCATTCTTGACTAGACAAAGTTTTAAGGGCACCGGTGTGAATCGGACAAGGGTAAATTTAAAGGGTATTTTTTTAGCAGACAGAATTTGCATATTTTTAGCCTGACGTGATGAAATGATTTTTTTTGTGTTACATCTTGGAATGATGCAATTCCTTCAGTTGTGTTCTTCATTCTAAAAGTTGTGCTATGAAGAAAAAAAATTACGGAACAGTGCTTCAGAGGGACCCTCAATATTTATAAAGTGGGACATGTCTGATTCACAACGCTGTCCTTTTTACAATTATCTGATCAATAATGTAGTTTTTTTGCTTGAAAAGTGATTAATTCTTTTAATGTCATTAATTGTTTCTGTAGCTGAAAATCCGCTTAAAATTAATTAATTTTTAAAGTTTAATATGGATATCTCCTTAAGGCAAAGCTTTTAAGTGTATTGTTATAAATCCTACATCTCAGTCTTCAAATGCAGGTTCTCTGGAAATCACGTCTACTCTACAGTCCCTTTATTAATAACTTCTGTTTCAGGACATTGTTGCTACTCTTGTCGGGCATTCTTCCGGCGCACAGCGCTTCGGCACAAAGATCCAGAACTACTGAGGTGCAGGGCAGGGACTAAGGTAAATCAGAACTTTTTAAAATCTTTTTTTATAAAATAGATAGTTTATTACATACTAGTCAAATGTAGGCTTTTAAGATAAATTCAATTGTACTCAATTATCTTTCAAGGCTTTACACCAATTAATTCGTTCTCTTCATGAATCTGTTACCTAAGGTACCTCAGAGAACCCTGAAAGGTTAAATTTTTTGTAAAGCTAAATTTATCTTAACCTACATTTGACTCGTGTACATATTGAAGTATTCTTGTAAACGCTGATTTTATTTCTTAATCTCTAGTACTGGCCCCACGTCCGCAGCCTCTTCGTAATATCTTTCTTTTTAGCTTTCTTTCATTCATAGATTTCTTTGATTGGTGCTAATTATACCTTTTTGAAATAACAAATATTTGATCAAAATCCCTATCTCTTTGCCATTTGAAATAGTTGGATTCTTTAAATAGCACCCTGTGTTTGTAAGTTTGCGTAAGTTTAAGTTTTGTTGTTGAGGTATGGTGGAATGTCTGAATCATAGTTATTGTATTTACTGAGAACTAATTCCCTCATGTTAATTTGAAACACTATTACATCTCCAAAGAGGACACCTTCAAAACATAAATTGAGAACGTACTTCTGAACAATTAATTGAAGATTTTAAATTAACAAAGGAATTATTAATGTAAAATCAATTGACCCTCCATTTTAAGAGTGTTATATTAGATTCACAACGGTACCCTTGCAGTTGTCTTATTCATTGACGGAATTATTTTTTGCTGGAAATTGAGTGCAAAAAAATTTAGGTTCCAATGTACATTGTTAACTCAATGTTAGTCAAAAATAAAGATAACTTCGTCATTCTTGATCAAATAAAAGATTGGAAGGTACCTTTGAGAACAGGACATCAAGCTTTTTGATGGAGGGGTTCTTTAAATAATGTCTAAATCACATTTAGATTTTAACTTGTTTTTTTATACCTTTTAACTCGCACTCAGTCTAAGCCGGATTTGAAAAGATTATAAATAGATAAACTTAAGATCCATGATTATCATTTGTATGAAAAGCTTGCAGCAATTTTATGCATTAAATATGGTTGAATTATTATCCAATATATTTTTTCTAGCTGATGTGCCTGGCGTTATAGTTATAGCTACTTCCGCCGTTTACCCGCGCTTGAAATCAAATCACGATTTTATATGAAGTGCCCAGCGTTGCCCGTGGAATTAAAAAATTTCATTTTTTAGCCTATGTTACCCCCGGGGTACTCTCGGTTTCTCTTAAAAGACAAAACAGCAAGTTTAGTCCAGCGAACATAAATATAAGTAAACATACATATAAGAGCGAAGAGCATTACTATACAGATCCTAACTATTGGAACAAAAAAATCCGATTTTTTTTTTAATGTATTAAGTTTAAAAATAACCCCAAAACCGGGAAATTTAAAGATTACAATTATTTGCTTTTTTCCTCTTTAATTGTTAATTCTTATTTAGAAACTTGATTCGCCATTTAATGAAAGAATGTACAATAATTTGTTCTCTACTTCTTGGAAATTGTTTTTTTATTGTTATTGTTATTTTTATTGTTATTATTGTTATCGATATTGTTTTTGTTTTTGTTTTTGTTTTTGTTATTGTTATTGTTATTAATATTGATATTTTTATTGTAATTGTTATTTTTATTGTTATTGTTATTGTTAGTGATAGTTAGTGTTATTGTTTGTGTTATTGTTATTGTGTTATTGTTATTGTGTTATTGTTATTGTGTTATTGTTATTGTGTTATTGTTATTGTGTTATTGTTATTGTGTTATTGTTATATTGTTATTGTGTTATTGTTATTGTGTTATTGATATTGTAATATTGTTATTGTGTTATTTTTATTGTGTTATTGTGACTGTTATTGTTATTGTGATTGTTGTTGTTATTGTTATTGTTATTGTGATTGTTCTTGTTATTGTTACTGTTGATGTTACTGTTGTTGTTATGATTGTTTTTGTTTTGTTTTTATTGTTACTGTTATTGTTATTATTGTAATTCTTGTTATTATTGTTAATGTTATTGTTATTATTAGGATTGTTTGATTGATGAGCAGCACAAGGACTGCATGTCCTGCAGGTTCAACAAGTGTCTCAGTGTTGGAATGACCGTCAAGTTGATGCAGGTAAGAATTTGATTAACAATACCGACCTATGATTCCCTCAACAGAGGGGGGTTAAGTTACTTAATGTCCCCTGGGACAGTTATTTAAAATTACCATCCGTTCTGCGAAGTTTTCGGGGGGAAATTCACGCATTTTTATCTTTAAATGCGTGAAAATTGTGTATAACTACTTTTTTTGGGAAATAAAAGATTTTACTTTACCGTGGGTTCTTTAAACCAATTCTGTCTACAAAGCATCCCTCGCTGCGCTCTGGATGTGTTGTAGGCAAAATTGGTCTTGGGCACCCTTTGTAAAGTAAAATTCACTTAACAATTCCCAGTAAAGAAGTTGTGAATAATTAAATAAAAAATAGATTTTTTCGACGAGCATTTTGATCTAAACAACAAACGTTTAGGGTTGTTTATCGTTTTGGCTTGTTCTAAAAACTTTTTATGAAACTTCCAGCATTTCAAAATTGTATTATTTTAAAAATTGCTTTTCTTAAATCTGCAATATTTTCATCCTAAATGGAAAAAACGAAACGAATAAAAAACAATGGTTCAATTTTTGCATATATTTTCTCTCCTGGTCTAAATTTGGCATGGTGAAAGAAAAGAATAAAATTTGTGAAACTTTTTATAGTTTAGTGAAACCGGAAACGCGTTAACTTATTGCTCATCACTTCAAACGGAACACTTTTGTACTTTAATTAGGAAACTTGTTTTGTATAAAATCTATTATTCACTTCTAAATTTACATCATTATTATTTTTATGGTTTAATTTATGTTTTAAATATTTGTCAGGGAAAACGGAAACTAAATATTTTGGACTCGGAGGATTCTAACTCTAGTATTCATGAACCTGAGGCTGAAGAGGCTAAAGGTGGGATTCATCCTCAATTTTATATGTTGTACAGTGGGACCCTGCAAAGTGTAGAATTAGAAGACGACTTTTAGACTTCAGTTATGATTTTAAATAGTCAAATGAACTTGAAGCAATTTTGCGGTGTAAAGTAAAAATTTTACTTTAAAAACATAAAAATAAGATTGCTTAAATGTCGTCTTCCTTTTCCACAGCTTCATGGATCCCACTGAAAGGGGGGATATCAGAATTGTATTTAAATTTATTGCTTTAATTTATGATATTTCTAATAATTAATCATAGTTAAGCAGTGATAATTAAAACTATTGATATTTTTTTTACAAAAACACAATTATGAAAAAAGATCATTTCATCAAAGTTTGTTTCACCCTTAACTTTTTATTTTTAACAAACACTCCCATTGATTAATTTTACTCCTCTGTTCCGAAGTTTATACATTCTAAGTTTTCTCGTTATAACTATAAAACTTTAACTTCTATACTTTTTTATTATATTAGGCGATTTTGATATGGAGCTATATGAACCCGAATCAAAACATGAACCTCATCTAACAGTTGAAGAAGTTCCTCCTTTCGAGAGTAAACCTGTCAAAGAGCCCCAGGATCTCTACGAGACCCCATCATTTTCGTCAGCAGCTAAATCTCTATGTTCTGCACCTTGCATTCCCGCATTTCCAACTCAGTTTTTCCCGCCAAATCCACCTAGGCTTGACCCGGCCTTGAAACCTAATCCACCAAATCGGGAACCAAATTTTAAACTAAATCCGCCAATGCTCGAACCTAGCTATAGCAAACCATCCCTGCTAGATCCGAGCTATAAACTGAATCCGCCCCGATTAGAGCCAAATAATAAATTAAACCAAAACCTGATGGATCCAAGTTACAAACTACATATCGTCGCTAAACCTTCCACCAACATCAACTTCTCTGAGGCTATGGACTCCTATAACCAGACGATTCCCATGGATCAACCATCCATGAGATTTCAACACGCTCAACAAAGATCGGACCAGAACTCTCAACAACGGAATTGTAGTGTGTTTAACAAGCCCTATACTATTGTACGACCGATGTGCCCTGAAGCTCAATCTACTGGTAAGTGGATAAAGTTGTCTCTTTTTATTATAATTCCACCTTGCAAATTCTTCTGCAAAAAGTGTCATCCTGGGTTTTTTCAAAGTCAGCTATAGAATAACAAGTTTGCATACAGAGTTAAGGAAAACTGAAGTTTAGATTTTTTATTTCTAATTCCGCTATTTTTTGTGCTGAAACATGATTGCAAATCATAAACCCAGGCTACAATTTTAAATTAGTAAAGTCATCTTGAAACTGTAGAATGAAAGTAGGACAGCCCAAGAATTCTGATTTAATTTGATTTTTTTTTTGACAAACGAAAGATGATTATCAGGAAAGTTTCACTAGATTTTAGATTTGCCATCTTTACTTTTAGTTTTCTGTTCACAAGTTTTCTTCAGGGTTTCTAAAATATTGCGGTTTTAGTGTTAGCATTAATTTTCAGAAAACATTGTAGCTGCATTTTGCAAGTAAATTTTGTATTTTTTTCGTAATTCAAACATTTTCGGAATTTCCTTCAAGATAATTTATATATCTTGACGCAGGGGCTCCAAGGCAGGAACAGAGAGGATCGGTCATCTCCTTTGCCTCCTCACAAGCCGCCGACGCGAAGCGTAAAAAATCCTCAGGTATGTTTCTCACACGTCAAACTAAAGTAAATTGCACGTAAGATTTAAATCTTGCATGTTTTCAATCATAACTTCTTTTTATTGAAGAGCTGTTGAGAAAAGGAAAAATGTTTTAAATTTCTCATATGTAACTGAATAAATTGGCTTTCCGTAAACTTTTTCTTAAAATCAAAGCTAGAGGGAGCTACGAGGTCGCATACATTTTATCTTCTACTTTGGTCTAGCTTGCCATGCTCCGTGATTTTTTATATATAGACCGTGTGTACCAAAATGCCTCAACTCCGTGCATCAATCTAACAGCTTTATTCTCTACTGTAAATACACACAAACTCTACCCTCTCTACCTCTATAGGTTTATTAATGTCCATAAATAACGAGAGTCTGTATTGAACTAGAGCTTTATTTAGATATGAAAAGGTACAGGTAGATCAGTTGACCGCAACTAGGGCCAAGTGCTAAAAATAACTTAAATTTGAGAGTTACATAGATACAAAGAAATAGGATAATAGTTTACACAATGAAAACTTTTATTTATAGATGTTTAAACCCTTAATTTTAACTATTCCTGAAATTAACAAGGGGATTTCCTTTGTTCTTTATATTTCTATAGTTTTTTTGCAGGGTTTGTTTAAAGGGAGTGACCGTCAATGTATGGTGGTTGAACTGAAATTGCAGTATCGTAGAAAAAATTTTTAAAGGAAGTGTTTGCGAAAAATGAAAGGGGGTATAGGCTTAATGCGATAAAAAAGCGCTTTTGATCGCTTCTAATCTTACTTCTATCTGTTGCGTCTATAAGGAGAAAATTGTTAAAGACGTCTCATACCGAAGAAAGTAGTATTCATACAAATTCAGAAAGATGCAACCATACGACTTAGACCGTATAAAAATCTATTTAATTTCAAACAAATCATTCAGATATTACACCCTATGGTCATCGATTATCTTTCGCCACATTTGCATATATTTGATTTTTCATAATATGTTTTGATTTTATTTTTTAGAATAATATTTAGCTTACAACTTTTTTTCGATCATTCCTGGAAAATATTAAAATGTCGTCTTCATTAACAAAAACCCTCGAAACAGGAATAAATGGTTTTATAAGTAACTCTCAGATCATAACAATTAAAACATATTATGAAAAATCCTAAACTTTATATTTCTGAAAAAAACTGGGTATGCTTTAAAAAAAATAACAATAAACGCAAATTATTAAATACATTTTTTTGCTGTTATCTTATGCCCTCTCAATTTTTTAACTCTGGATTATACCAAGAAAGTCGAATTTGAGGATTTAAAAATTTTCCATAATATAACGAAATGGGAAAAGTATCTATCATGATTTTTTGCGGGTTATAGAAGTTAATTTATGTAAAATATCCCAGGGCTCTTAAAAAAAGTTTATTGTTTTGGAAAACAATTTATCGCGTTTTTCCAATGTTTCAATAAAGTTTTTTTTCAGTTTTCACTTTTGAAACAATCCTTACAGTGTAATTTACATGTAGATTTTTGCAATCCTTTTCTTATTTACATTCTAAAGTTTGTTCAGGGGTTAGAATAGTAATATATTAAATAAACATGTTTTCATCCAATCCAGGAAAGTCACTTTAAATGCATACTAGGGTCTCAATGAGTTTTATTTTTCCTCATTGGTTTATTTTCTTAGAATTCCAATATGCACAATCTATATATAAATTTGGCTTGTCTGTCTGTTTGTTTGTTTGTATCCAATAAAAGTCAAAACGGCTGAACCGATCGGGCCCAAATTTTTTGTGGGACATCACGTGACCACAGGGAAGATTTACGAATAAAAAATGTGTTTTGAAGGTTTTTAATTTTGTAAAAAAAAATTTATAATTCTTGAAAATCAGCGAAATTTTTTTCTTTGTTTTAAAATGTAAACAAAAAAAACATGTTCACAATTTAAATAGAAGATGGGCGCGAAGCGCACTAAAAGCCTAGTTTATAATACTATGCTCATAGGGCGTTTTGCGCCCAGCTTCTATTTCAATTGTGAACATGTTCTCTTCATGTATATTGTAAAACAAAAACATGGAAATTTTGCGTTTTAAAAATAAAAATTTCGTAGATTTTCAAAATTTTCAAAAATCTTATTTTTTTAGATGCACATTTTTGTAACATTCGATCATCCTAAACCTTTTCCGGGGTTACGCGAGGTCCCACAAAAAATTTGGGCACGATCGGTTCAGCCGTGTTGGCTTTTATTGGATACAAACGGACAGACAGACAAAGTATAAAGATATAGAAAGTACAAATATATTGATTATAATTTTGTTGTGGGCTCTTAAAAGAAAAAACGCCAACAAGTTAAAAATTAGAAAAAGAATTAGGAAGGAAATGTTCTGAGTTAATTTTATTAGATAAAAAAGTAAAATTATTTTCTTTTAAATTTCTGTTTTTATCATTTTTATTTCTCGTAACATTTTGTGTTATAATGGCGAAAGGAAATGTTTGATGCTTAATTAGAAGTCTTTTTTCTTAAATCAAATTTTTGATTGTTTGATTTGAATTATTTGGTGCCTAAAATGTGATGAAAAGTTGTACTCCATGACCCCAAAAATGTGCCTGATCAAATTTTAAAAATATAAAATACTGTTTTAAATAGGTTTCTTTTTAAATATATGTTCTTTGTTATATTTTATTTTATTTGATTGTAATTTGATCAAACAAGGATAATTGGCGTTTAATAGTTTTTTAGTAATTTTAGCTTGCGCCTAATTATGAACAGAGCTGGGAACTCTCGTGTTGTATAATCCCGTTCACTTTGCCTCGATATCCACTGTAGAAATTTTTCATTTTCTGTCAAATCTTTTCTTTTTGGATATCCTACTGGGTTCTCTCATTAGCTGTGCATATTGGCTGTTCGGTCTGCAAATGAAACTCTGATTGGTCAAAATTTAGACATTTTCCTGGATATCAAATAATGATTGAATTAATCTAAAGGAAAATGTTTAAGGTGCTGAATACATGTCGGAGAGCCGTATCTCTGTGCTCAGAAATCCTAATCCTTCGCCAATCTTAAGTAATCTCACTAAAGGTAAAACAAGTGCACAAAACGTTAAATTTAGCGCCGATTTTGGCCATTTAAAAGTTTTCACCCAACAATTCACTTTTATCTTTGTATAAGGTTTTCTTTTAAAAGTTTCATCTTCAAAATTCTAAAAAAGAATATATTCTAAACTAGCATTGTAGATTTTAATTTAATCGGATGGAGTTTTAGTACAAATATAATAAGGATTTTTTTTATGTTTGTTTGTTTGTTTGTTTGTTTGTTTACCTGAAACCATTTGTTTTCCAATCTTGACTAATTTTAAAAGTGACAAATTTCGCAGATTTTCCTGTTTTCTTCAATTTTCTTCGTAATAACATCCTTCAATTTTGATCGGTTGCCGGATTGATTGAGCTATTATGACTTTTTTGGATCGAAATATAATTAAATATAATCAAATATAATTAAATAGATGAATCTGTTCTTTTTAGACGGTGGTGCCAACACTCCTAATGTCACATCTGTCATTCGAACCTTTGGAAATACTAGGCATATCACAACCTTAGTAAAAAAATTCTCGATTTTTTAAATGGTTTAAATAAGTGTGCTATCACCGATTCACAGCAATGTCGGGGTTTTTCTGTTTTGTTTATTTATCATAAAAACGGGGAAATCTTTTAATTTTTGCACTGGTTCTTTTCTGGAAAAACGATTTATTAAAAACTATCTTAAAAAATCAAATTTTAAAAAAATTTTGCCTTTTGGCCAGTTTGGACATATTTAATATATTATATATGAGATTTGTTAAATAGATATTGAATACAATGGTTTAACGGATACATGAACTACTAATTATAATTTTCTAATAAATTCTTTTACACGGGTGTCATATTATATTAACTTAGTGGTGGGAGAAACTGTGTTGAAAGGCCCAGCGTATCTGTTTCTGCGGATATGGAACTGACCGGCTCAGCTGAGAAACAAATGAACTTCCTGAAATGGAGTACAGATGAACTGTTTGCCCTTCAACAACAAGCTGAACTTAACACTCATCTGAACATGCTGAAACGCGGAGTTGATGGACAAAGTTTTCAAAATTTTGACCCAACATCTAGATATAGATTCCACAGACCTGACACCATTCTACCAAGGAATATATTTATAATGTGGTTTCAGAGCCGGCGATTTAAAAAATTCAATACAATACGACTCGGGTCTAAAATTCTTCACTAAAACCAACCAAGGTCGGTTTTATTTTCATTGGGCCTAACTCCTTAAGTCGAGCCTAAGATCTCGCAGCTGTCAATCACGTGACACAAGCTGTCGTCAGAGTTGGGTCGAAGATTGGGTCTTAAAGTCGGGTTTAAGGAATTACGGCTCGAGCCGAAGCTTTTAAATCGCGGGCTCAGATTCATTTATGCAGGGAGGGAGGTAAAATTTCAAGTGGCATTCCATGCAAATATGGCTATGCCGGATTTACAACCCTTGAAACCTTTATCTTATCCAACATTGTGGAAGAAATTCGCAAAAAAAATAAACAATTGTTATTTAATTAATTTTATTTCAACTTTTAATGTAAAACTTCTTCTCTTGAATATTTCATTGCTAAATATATATTCAGGTCTGACTTGGGTATGTTCTGTTTTCCACCCAATCCACCAAATATCTATCCTGATCACCCCTATACACACCTCTACCGAGCACAGCAGATATATAGAGCTCAAGCTCAATATTTTGCTGAAAATCGGTCTTTTGACACAACAGCGGGACAGGGTCATCCCCTCGGTAACCTTCCTAATCTTCCTTTTCCAGAGAAACACAACCGATTGGCGTCTAAACGTGGTAAACTAGAACAGTTCAAAACGGTCCAATCAAGTTGTATGAAATCTCCGCCAAAGAATGTCCGAATGGAACCTGTTGATCAAATATTTGCCGAGAATGGGGACATTAATTTCAGGCCTGGGTATTTTAATGAAATTTCGGACCATGCTCAATTTCCTGACTATCCTAATGTGAACCATGAGCTCAATGCGGTGAAAGTTCCAACCTTGGCGGGTGCTTCTACCAACTATGTTTCCTCCTCTTATTATGTTCCTATCGATGCTAGTGTCTCATTTCAATCTGGGTTGGACGTCGACAGTTTTCCTTCAGTGACCGGTATTCAGAACCCTTCGATGATCCCACAAGTTCAAAAAGATTCTCCACAAAGAGTTCGAGAATATCTTCAAAGTCTCAATCAAAGTCCTATTTCAGGTTAGTGACACTTTTAAGGTATTTTAAAGTTAAGGCATTGGAACATTTCCTAGTAAGACTTGTCACAAGCTAGGACGTATGCTTTTAAGACATTTCGACATATCCTTTTATGACAATTAGCTGGGACTTAACCTTGAAAGATCATTCATAGCTGGGACATATTCTTGAAAGACTATTCATAGCTGGGACATATTCTTGAAATGCAATTTATAGCTGGGACATATTCTTGAAAGATTATTCATAGCTGGGACATATTCTTGAAAGACTATTCATAGCTGGGACACAACTTTGAAAGACTATTCATAGCTGGGACATATCCTTAAAAAACAAATTATTGCTGGGACATATTCTTGAAAGACAAATCATAGCTGGGACATATTCTTGAAAGATTATTCATAGCTGGGACATATTCTTGAAAGACAAATTATAGCGGGGACATATTCTTGAAAGACGAATCATAGCTGGGACATATTCTTGAAAGACAAATTATAGCTGGGACATATTCTTAAAAGACCAATTATAGCTGGGATATATTCTTGAAAGATTATTTATAGCAAGGACATATTCTTGAAAGACAAATTATAGCTGGGACATATTCTTGAAACACAAATCATAGCTGGGACATATTCTTGAAAGATTTCTCATAGCTGGGATATATTCTTGAAAGACAAATCATAGCTGGGACACAACCTTGAACGACAAATCATAGATGGGACATATTCTTGAAAGACAAATTATAGCTGGGACATATTCTTGAAAGACAAATCATAGCTGGGACATATTCTTGAAAGGCAAATTATAGCAGGGACATATTCTTGAAAGATTATTTTTAGCTGGGACATATTCTTGAAAGACAAATTATAGCTGGGACATATTCTTGAAAGACAAATTATAGCAGGGACATATTCTTGAAAGATTATTCTTAGCTGGGACATATTCTTGAAAGACAAATTATAGCTGGGACATATTCTTGAAAGACAAATCATATCTGGGACATATTCTTGAAAGACAAATTATAGCAGGGACATATTCTTGAAAGATTATTCTTAGCTGGGACATATTCTTGAAAGACAAATAGCTGGGACATATTCTTAAAAGACAAATCTTAGCAAGACTAATCATAGCTGGGACATTTATAGCAGGGACATATTCTTGAAAGATTATTCATAGCTTGGACATATTCTTGAAAGACAACTAATACCAGAGACATATCCTTACACAACATGTCATTGAAGCATTCATCTATATATTCATCCCTGCATTCATCTCTTTATTCATTCCTGCATTCCTCTTTATATTCATTCCTACATTCATCTATCCATTTTTTACTGCATACCTTTAACTATTCATTCCTGCATTCCTCTTTATATTCATTCCTACATTCATCTATCCATTTTTTACTGCATTCCTTAAACTATTCATTCCTGCATTCATCTCTATTGATTCATGCCAATGGCATCCCGCTACTCCCTTTGGGGATAGTGCGGTGACGTGGGCTCTACCCATGCCTGTCTTCGGACTGATGGGTGAATGTTTTATTGATTTATTTATTTATTGATTCACGCATCTATCCATTGGACATTTAATAGTGTTTTCATGGGCTAGCTAAATTATTTCACGTTTCCAACCATTTTCGACACTTGACATATTTATTAAAAGTCATTAAAGATTTTTATTCTCTATTTATTAATTTTCTTAATAAAACGTAATAACGAAGATTTGTTTTTTTTTCTTCCAAGTTAATTTTTTTTTATGATCTTAAGAAGAGGAAGAAGAAAAAGGAGATTGGAAAGTAGAACAGAAAATCAAGACTTATTCATTTACGCCAGGTAATCTATACTTAAAGAATAATCATTAAGATATTTTTTTAGGAAAAATAAAATTTTGAAAAAATTATTTTCTCATTTAGATTTCTATTTGTTTTCCTCCAAATTATGTTGTTTTTTTATTCTAGGAAAAATCTGATTTAGAAAAAAGTACTTTTTAAATAGATTTTTCACTTCTATCCATAAATATCAAATTTATGTAAAAGTATTTTATTTTCTCTACATTTAATTTTACACCCAAGCGCTAAAAAAACAAAGTTTTTATTTTCTTAAAATAAGGATTTTCTTTACAGTATGTCAAATTTAAGCCATTGCAGAAGTTTAATGCCAAACAGTGCAAAAACGGTGCAAAAACGAACGTGTCATAACGATCGTTTTTCGGATCGTTTTTAGACTTTTGTTTTTTAGGTCTAAGATATTGCTAAGCTTAATAAAATAGTTAAACATATTGTAATTTTAAAATTGTATGCTTTTTTCCAAAAAACGGATATTAATTTAAAATGAACAAAGATCAGCTGATATGAATGTTTTATTAAACTAAACAAAGATCAGCTGATGGATGTTTCATGAAAATGAATCCGAAATTTGTTTATAATTTTAATTGTTAAGAATTTTAAAATTGATTTAGAACTTGACACAACGCAAACTCTAAACAATATTGCTGAGACCATCTTTGCATCCGGTCAGAGTGTTCCACAGGTCTAGTAGTATTTTATACATAAAGCTAATGCTGACGTACTTTCAAATGACCCTCTCTTTTAGAGTATTGTCCGCCCTGTTTATTATTGTTATGTTGATCATTAGAAATGTTTATTATGATTAGGTTGGGTTGGACATGAGATATGTTTATTATGATTAGTTTGATCATGAGATATGTTTATTATGATTAGGTTGATCATGAGATATGTTTATTATGATTAGGTTAATCATGAGATATGTTTATTATGATTAGGTTGATCATGAGATATGTTTATTATGATTAGGTTGATCATGCGTTGTGTTTTTTATGATTATGTTGATCATGAGATATGTTTATTATGATTAGGTTGATCATGAGATATGTTTATTATGATTAGATTGATCATGAGATATTTTTATTATGATTAGGTTGATCATGAGATGTTTATTATGATTAGGTTGATCATGAGATATGTTTATTATGATTAGGTTGATCATGAGATATGGTTATTATGATTAGGTTGATCATGAGATATGGTTATCATGATTAGGTATAGATCATGAGATATGTTTATTATGATTAGGTTGATCATGAGCTATTGAACTCCGACCTATTCCGAACTGCTGAGGATTTGATTAGTAAATCTTTCTTCTCCCACTTCGTAGATACTATCGCTACAAGGTATTTATATTTTGGTTTATTATAGAATTGGGAACTTTTCGCAAATAAAAAAATGAATAAAAAATATCCTAATCGTTCTTTCCACCCCAAAGTTTTAGACCTTCATTATTTATTCTGCATTTTGACGAAACTAATGAAATTTTATTGCCATTTGTTTTACATTAGAAAACAAAAAGTTTTAAATTTGTATTATAAAATTTTCGTATTTATTGGGAACATTCTATCGTATAGCATTCTAATACTTTTTTCATCTCAATTTTAGAATTTCTTAAATTTTTTCACATAATTGACAAATTTAAAATTTTGAAATAAAGAATTTTCAAGACGTTATTCGCATTTATTGTGAAAAATTCAAAACATATTTTTACTTTTCTGAGGAAAAGGCCCAACTTGCCTTTACTGATTTTTGTATTGTACTAGTTCTCCCTTATTTGATCAATTTTAACTAAATCCAGACATGACATGAAGTTTTTCTTAGTTCAATTCAACTTTTTATTTTCTCAAAATCATGAACGTTAGTTTTCATGAGTCATGATTGGATTTGGATTTGAAAAACAATCTCAAACGCTTTTTTTGTTAAAAGTTGGCATCAAACTTAATATTGAATTGAATCATTATAGATATTTGAATTAAATTTAGAATTGAACTTAAATTTGCCCTGCATCATTTCCATGTTTCATGTTAATTGGATTAATAAAAATCTTATCTCGTATCATCTTATTGAAAAGGGGGGGGGGCAAAAAGCGTTATTTAAGATAGGCCAAAGGTTTTCTGAATTTGATTTGAAATGTTTATTTTGAGAATCACTCCCTTTCTCACAAGTACTTTCGACTTCAGGCATTCAATAAATTATTCATTATTTTACTTATTTATCATGCAAAAGTTGGCTCACATATTAAAGTTATATAACAAGGTACAAAGTACACGTACATGTTTATTGATCTTATACAACCTATTTTTATATAATTAAGATCTGTATTGTTTTTCTGTTTAGTATAGCAGGTGGTTATGTATAATTTTGATTTTTATATAATTTGCTAAGAAAACTATATATTTGTAGTTTTTACTATTTTCTTGCTACTCGAGGCCGGTAAAGTGCGAACCTTTTCTCTTTACATTGTAAAAGTATATTTTTGCCACATATATATTTTGTTATTTTTTTATGTATTTTAGAATTTAATTTATGTCTGCGATATTTCATGTTTACTTAAACAGAGTTTTATTACTTGAAAAAAGATAAATGTCCGACTTACATCGGTATCCTTTAAACCCGTCGAGATATTAGTAATAGAGGGGGCATTTGGAATTTTAGACTTCTTGTTGTACAGCCACTGTACACAATGACCCGATCAGAAATTCTACCTGGGGGATCATAATTCGTAGATCAGTGTTTTAAGACATTTGTTTGAAAGTGAAGCCTACAATATTCAAGCAAAGAAAACAAGCCCATATGATTTTTGTCTGAAAATGAGACATGAGAAATAGAGAAAAAAATAAAATCCTTCTCCTTAATAACATCTTGTTTCTTATCAAATTCTTTACTTCTGAAATCTTCATTGTGCATTAACTCTTAGGAATATAGGTTTCTGACTTTTAGAATGAAAAGCAATTTTGAACTAATAATAGACTTTAACTAGGTTAGACTGAATTTTAAAGTTATTGAAGATTTTGCGATAAAAAATCCAATTTTTGCAAATTTGCAGATTCTAACAGTAGAGCACAAAAGCTTTCCAATGATGTATCATTTTTCATATTTGGACATCAAACATGGGATTTACCCCAGCAGAGATAGGGTTAAATATAGAGGGAACTGCATCATTTCTGAGTATTTTGCAATCTTTGTTTCTATAACAATTTTTGTCAAAATGTTCACTGCATATAAAAATTGGGTGTTTTGTCTTCCACATAACTTTTTCTATCTCCTCTTTTCGTATGTTAGGAAAAAAATTTCTGAACCCGAAACATCGTTGTTTATACAATTTTTGACACTACAATATCTCATTGTTGAAAAGTATTAAAATTAACTGTCCACACAATACCGTACAAAAAGATGTACAGGGTGTCCCAAAAAACATGGGAATTCAGTGACGAATTCGATATCGTCTTTTCAAATAATTCTTTGATTTAGTATAGTGATACCTACTGAGAAAGCTGTAATCTGTAAGAGTTTCGTCTGCTATGTTTACATTTTGTTTGTTTATGTTTTGACTGCAACCGGTTGTACTTAGTAAAACAAGAAAATTACAGTATACAAACAGAGTAAACTTGTCCGTATTCACTGTTCATCTGGCGGAGACAATTATAGACACATCTTTGCAGTCTTTTACCCTTTTTATTAAATAAACTCTAGCAGACATAATAATATTATGGCTTTTGAAATTAGGTAATACAATGCTAATTCAGAACAAAGACGATATCGAATTCGTCACTGAATTCCCATGTTTTTTGGGACACCCTGTACTTAGGATTAAACCCACTGTACTCTATGATACCAACTCAGTCATAAGGAAACATTTTTCGACAAAATTCATTGTACAGTATAAACCTAGCCAGGCAAAATAAGGAGAGTTATGCCCGCCCCTTGTTTAAACCTTTAACTTATTAAATAGCCGTAATACTGGAACGTACATGTGTACAGTGTGTACAGTGTCAACTCTACTACACAGCCGACGTTACACATATTCCTTGAAAATTCAGAATTTTCTTTGTCTAACGCGGTTTCGATTTAAAAATTCGAGTGCAATTATTTAATATCTGGAACTTGTATCAAGTAAATATTAATATTTCTAATATATAAAACAAAATTGTTGAAATTATGCCTACAGTCGCTTTAACCCAGATTTTTTTGTATCGAGTTTCCTATTTTATTTTGTTGGTTATCTCTCAAATTTCATAAAAAATATTAAGTAAAATCTGTTCATCCTTAAAACTTTGTGTTATCTAAATATAAAAAAAAAATAAACTTTTTTCTGTCGGACAACTTGGATCAAATCTCTAGTTATTTTTATCAAATAAATTTAGAAATCCTCGAGAAAAATAATGCCGAGACCGAATTTAATGAATTTAATCTAGGTCTTTAAACTACCTCTTCATTGTTCAAATCATAATTACCGATTCAAAGTTGAACTTTTGGTTCTAAAAATCCAAACCTGAACTTATAAAATAACAGAGAATATCAAAAACTTCATTATCTCTGAATGGTTCTTAAAGTTGTCGCAACCAGGATCCGGATCCGCATGAAAATAAAATGGATCCTAAGCTCTTGTTTAACCGGTATTAAATTCTCTCTGAATTTAGGTTACCTTTTATTCCTGATGAGGTTAAAATAGAGCCTCCGTCGGAGGAAGATGTCAAAGTTCGAGAGGAGCCTCCGAAAGAATCTCCGGTAGAACCTGAACCTTCATCCTCCAGTAGCAGTTCTTCCATCTTTCATCTCCAACCAAATTTAAAGTTCACAGGTTAAGTATATGTTCTCTGAAAAAAGTGTTGTTAAGGCTTTTAGTCTTTATTCTAAACATTGTTTTACTGTATTTACAATGTCCAAATAAGGGGGTCTAAGAAACATTTTGCCGTTTCAACCAAAAAGAAATTTCGGAAAGTAAGGACGGAACATTTTTTAATTAATCTAAATAAATCTACATCCTAGATGTCACACAATAAAGACTTTTTCAAAAATAACAAGAAAAAAGGAAAGCCTAGGTTTTAGCTAAAAGGGTAAAAGTGGAAATCTATATTTATAAAGTTGTAATCTCTGTTCGTTTGTCTGAATGTCCGATCATAATTTATAAACCCTTGACCGATTTGCCTCAAATTTCTGACGGAAATGTTCTTAGCTTGGTTTTGAGATTTGATTGGGTTAACTTGTATTAGGGAAAATAGATAAATCGTAATTTACGACCAAGCGCGGGTAAACGACGGGAGTGCCCTGGCCAACGCTGGGTTCTCAAGCAAGTACTGAATGTATTTGTTGTAGTGGAGGAGTTGAAGCTGTTGGACGAGATGAAGGAGGTTCATAACAATGCTATGAATTGTGTTGTTAGATTAGGTAATGTACAGGCAAGAAGACAATACCCGATTTACAACGGTACCCTTGAAACCTTATTCTGATCAAAAATGATTTTATTACTTTAAGAGTATGTTAGGGTGCATCATTTTTATTGTTTATAATGTTTTTAAAAATACGCCTTTTTTAGAGGAAAGATTTAATTTTCATGGAGACAATAAGTTCAGCAGTTTACATCAAAACGAATCGTCAATTATAAAGTTCTTTGTATAAATCTTTTTCATGACCTCGCTGGATTCCTTAAAATTGAAAAATTTTAAGTTTAAGCTTCAAATATTAAATTCGGTATAAAATATACAAATTTACAGCTTTTATAAATTCAAATACTAAAATATTTCCAAAATAACATATTTAGGTTATGAAGGGCCTTTAACAAAAATTTTAGCTTTTTAATGAAAAGTTTAATTTTCACTCTCTTCTCTTTCATTTGAATTAAAATTAATTATTTCTTAGCAAAGAATAACACTGCACTGCACTGCACTGCACTGCACTGCACTGCACTGCACTGCACTGCACTGCACTGCACTGCACTGCACTGCACTGCACTGCACTGCACTGAGCACTGCACCGCACTGCACCACACCACACTACAACAGACTACACTACACACTATAATATACTCTAAAGTAAACGGCACAAAACATTACAGTATACCACAGCACTGCACAGAACAGTACAGCAAAGCATAGTTCAACACAGTACAATATTCTACACCACACACTGTAAAACACAAAACAGAACAACATAGCACAGAAGTGCACTGCACAGAGCGTTACAGCACAACAGCACAGTACAGAATAGCATACTACTGCACAAAGTACAGCTAAGTACACAAATAGTACAGAATTTCACCGCATAGCACAGCACTGCACAACAAAAAGGAGCACAACAGCTCAGTATAGTGCACTTCACATTACACTACACCGCACTAAACAGTACAGTACAGTACAGTACAGTACAGTACAGTACAGTACCATGTTAAATACAGTACAGTACAGTACAGTACCATGTTAAATTCTCAACTTCGGATAAAGTCAAGAATTTAATCCGGGGATGTAACTCAAAAATTCAAGCAACGATTTCTGATTTAATAAGATTTTTTATATTTAGGATAAAATTAGATTGTATTGGTTGTGTTTGTAGGAACTAATAAGTTGATGGTGGACACTATGCTGGGGGTTCTCACCAGGATGAACCTCTTTAAAACCTTGTCTGCAGGGAAAGGGCTGCAAACTTACAACTTTATGAAAGTCTGTAAGGGACTGCCACACTTTAGAGGTACCATAGAAGTTAATTTTACGAAGAAACCGTAAATGGATTTAACAGTTAAAATGAACATCGTTATCTAATTCATTCTTGATTAGACAAAGCTGTTGAGGTTCCCGTTGCCATCTTTGTATGTTTCCAAGTCGGAATTCATGTTAAAGATATTCTGGTTTACCCATGAAGGATGAAACACATAATTGATACCGTCTATATCCTTATATTTACGATTCTCTGCAACTTTAAACAGGTTTCTCTCGTTGTCAAATCAAATAAAGGCTAATAACAGACAATATTCAAGACTTAATTTTACCTTAAAATCGTCATGTTTTATGAGTTTCAGGTCGTCTTTACAGTCTCATCCATTGTGGGTAATCCTGTATGTCCTGAAAGCATAGTTTAATAGTAGTCAAATTACGGAGAAGTGGAAAAATATGGTTTATTTTAAATTAGAATAGCTGGGGAACTAGCTTTATTGTAAACATGCAATTACCTCCAGAAGAAGTTCCAATATTTCTAAGCCCCCCTATGGGAGGGCCGGGCCTAGGAAGTCATTGCTCGCAAAAGTAAAATGTAATTAATACTTATATCCTCCCTCTTATAGTTCTATATTACCATAAGACAATGGAATCGTCTTTCTTTTGTCAAGTTTGATTTATCATAAAACTATTTTTTTTTATTTAGATCTTTCAATTGGTGCTCAGCGTGCCCTTGTAGCTGAAAACATGGGTATTTGTTGGGAGCTACGAAATGCCGCATTTTTTTGGGGACATAATGCCCTCAATCTTATAGAACAGGTTGGTTAATAAAACTGATGCGTATATTTTCCTAAAAAATCGTTTATTATCCCTAGAATTTTGTTGGTTTTTTTTTCGCTGAATTGAGAGAAATAAATGTCTTTTGATGTCGCATTTTTCATATTTTCCCCCAATTCATAAAAATTCATTTCCCTCCGGGAAACCTTGTTAAATAATATATACTTAAGGAATTTGTATTATACTATTATATTAATAAGTTAGCTAAAGCTGGCAAAACATAGGGCTGGGCACGTTCAACCTTTTTTCTAGCCGTTTCGTTAATAGTTAGTTCCAACCATTAAAAAAGATTAATTTCAGGTAGACGTTAAGATTAAAGGAAAGAACGAAACGTTCGTTTCTTTAATGGCATTTATAGTTTGTTTTTTTAAATTACCGTTATAGTTGACAATCTCATTTTTTACCGACTTAAACAAAAAAATTTCAACAATCATAAACGGCTCCAGTTCTATCGTTCTATTTTGTTATTAACGGCGCAAAGCGCCAAAATAATTCGTTATGAATATGTTAACCTGCATTTGTTAACGGTCTTTTGTAGCATTAATGGTGTTAACGGTTTGTCAAATCGTAACTCTAGTTAAACTAAATTTACCCTTTTCTGCAATTTAATATTTAATCTCTAATGCAATTAAAAGCAGAAAAAAACGAAATTCAGTTTTTAAAAAAAATCACTTTCGTTTTCAACCTTTAATTTTTTTCAAAAAAGGCTCATCCATTTCGTCAATGGTTTAAAAATTAACGGTTTTTGCCGTTCGGTAACGGAATTTTGCCTAGCCCTAGCCAAACGGCAAGGAGCGCATGGTAGCCCGGGGGTAACATGCCAGAAAAATAGATTTTTTTATTCAAAATTTGTTTAAGTGTTTTTGAATTCCACGGGCAACGCCGCGCACTTCAGCTAGTTTTTAAATATGAAAACATCTCCGATTCTTCTTTACTCCACTCAAAACTTTAGAAAACTTAAATAAAGTTAAAAATGAAAAAAACTCGATGTTCAATGTTAGTCTTATCTAATTGTAAAAATTTGAGGTGGATAAAAATAAAGACAACATGTGGAAAATCCCGGAATTGCTACTATTTAATAATATTTATTGACTCTTTTCAATAATTTTAATTATATTTATATATTTCAATTTTAGTATTCCACTCCTTTTGAAGAATTATGGATATGATGTTTATGGACATATTGTAATATATCCTTTCAAACTTTATACTATATACTGTTTTCGATTTTAAATTTGGAAATGTTTTATGTTATACTTTAAAATATATTTTACTGTAGGAAATAAAAACTTTATACTTCAAACGAGGTAAAGGAGGAGTTCTGACTAATTTATTATCCGCTTTGGGATTAGGAGACCCCCCCCCCCCTGGAAAATATAGAAAAAGAACAAATCTTGAAATTCCAATTTATAACTTTGTTCATATATGCGCCCCAAATTAAAGTTTATAAAATCCATACCCAACAGAAATTGAGACGCTTCGTGTCACTTTATCTTATATTTTCTCCCCGGTTGAATTCGGTTTCAAATAAACGACAGGGTTACCCACAAAGGATTGGACTTGAATGACTACTAAAATAACGAGTTTTTTATGATAAAGAATTAAGATAAAGTCTCATGATTTTCGGGTAACCCTGTATACTTTAGGAGGAGCAAACTGGCATTAGTATAAACATGAAAACATATATACTTCAAATGAGACCTGATGCTATGTCTTTACCACCGATGAACTACGATTTCTATTACAGGTATCACATTATTAATATACAGGGTTATCTACAAAGGATGAGACTTCATATTGTCTCGTATCTTGTATATACGATTCCCTGCAACTTAAAACCTTTTTCTTTCCTTTCCAAATCTTTAAGTAAGCCGTTAAAAGGCTACATTTAGGACAGAAGATTTATTTTCGTCATATTTTAATGATCTTTAGTCGTCTTTTCAGTCTAATCCATTGTGAGTAACCTTGTATATAGGGGTGTACACTTCCCGGCTACTTACCAAATGACAATGTCCCAAGTGGCAACTACCCCATGAAGGAAAAGCGGCAACTTCCCAATTGTAAATTTTCCCAATTATCAATTTCCCAAGTGGCAACTTCCCAATTGTACAGTTTCCAAATGTTAATTGCCCCCTGAGGCCTAATCTAACCTTAAATAATTTACCATATTTTCTTTAAAATAAGTAATAGCTGCAGTGCTCGCCCACTTAGCTTATAAGTTGCCTGTTTTTTAGAAAAAAAAGTTGAGAAATTTATTTTTTTATGTAAAACTTAAATGTTCATATATTTAATACTTCCTACATGGGGAAAATGCAGTTTTTCCTTCATTGAGAATTTGCCACTTGGGAAATTGTCATTTGGGAAAATATACATTTGGGAAGTTGCCGCTTTGGAAATTGCATATTTGGGAAGTTACCACTTGGGAAATTGTCACTTGGGAAATTATCACTTGGGAAGTTGCCACTTGGGAAAGTTGCCCTTGGGAAAATGCCTTTGAGAAAGTACCTAACACCATTTTGAAGAATTATCTCTGAAAAGGGGTAAAAAAGTAGGTCTAAATATAGATTTACTCTAATATAGGTAAAAGTCAAAAAATGTTCACCGCCTCAAACCAATACTTTTTTAACGTTAAGGGGGGTCCCGGGACCTTGCTATTTCCGGTTTTTGGGTTTCAACAACTTATAGCATAGATCTTTTAAAAACCTTTCATAAAAGGAAGCAGATTGCACAATTTTTGCGAAGAATTTTTTTTGTTGAGTACACATTTCGCTTTTCAAAATTAATATATTGTCATGTTTATCCCATTTTTTGTTTATCATTGGCAAGAAAATTTGCAATTTTTTGCAGAATATTAATGCAGAGATGTCGGTTTGAAAAGGGTAAAACTAAAGATGGGTCTTCTCAAAAAGGGCTAAACAGGGATATCCAAACTTAGGTGTCATATCTTCTATAACCCTACCTACCTACCAAAAATGCCTGAATTGACATTAGTAAAAGGCCAAGCCTTGATATCCAAAACTCCTTAAAAAGTTCAAGTGCCTTTGACATTCTGCTAAAAATGGACCATCAGATGGCAAGTCAAAACATCTTAATTTTCTAATCTGAATTTGTGTCAGTGTTCCCTGGATGAAGGTTACTCAGGCCCAGCAGGATCACAAGGAACTAACGAGAGAAATTGGAAAAACTCTTGTAGGTAGAAATACAAATTGTCAGAAAAAAGATGGTAAAAACATTAACTGACAATAATTATGCATTAAAAAATAAACTCTTTTAAACTTTATCAATGAAATTAGTTTGGGAAAGAATATATTTTTAGAAATCCATTAAACACATTTTTGAAGTTGCACATTTTGTTGGGGAGGGGGTATGTCCCCCTGGAAAATTTGGGTAGGGGGTGGGGGGGGACAAATTCTAATCCCATTCCTTTGATTTTCGACAATGGGGTTTTTAATTTTTTTAACTATTTCAATCTCCATACCCCCCCCCCCCCCCCCCNTAATGTACCTTGATATTTGTGTAGGTATGGATGTCAGATTGAATATAATGTACCTTGATATTTGTGTAGGTATGGATGTCAGATTGAATATAATGTACCTTGATATTTGTGTAGGTATGGATGTCAGATTGAATATAATGTACCTTGATATTTGTGTAGGTATGGATGTCAGATTGAATATAATGTACCTTGATATTTGTGTAGGTATGGATGTTAGATTGTTTCCTTTACTCTTCGCTATTTCCTTCTTTAATCTGGAGGAGGACAGTCCGGCATACAAAACCTTTAGCGCAGCAGATATACAAATCATTAAGACGGTAATTTGAAGCAGGGGCGCAACTAGTACTTTTGTCAGGGAGGGGGGGGGTACTTTTATTTTTTCAGGGTTTACGGGAGTGGGTACAGTAAAAAAAATCAAAATAAAAGTGCTGTTTGAAGGGTTTCAAGTCGAAAAAACGGAATTGTTTAGTTGCATGCAGATTTGGCTCAGTGTACAATGAAAATCGATTTTTAAAATATCCTATGGCTAGTTCTTATGTTTTTTTATCAGCAGATATAGAAATCATCTATATATAAATTTGGCTTGTCTGTCTGTCTGTCTGTCTGTTTGTATCCAATAAACGTCAAAACGGCTGAACCGATCGGGCTTGAGTAAGTGAAAAAGTAANGTGCACTTTTAACAACGCTTAAGAAGTTGTTAAACTATCCATACTGAGTCAAACTTCTTTTTTGTAAAAAATAAATTATTTATTTTAAAGATTAAATTTTTATTGATCAGGTTCAGCAGCGTCTCCTTATCATCTATAAACGGTTCATCAAACATCAGGTTGGATATTTTTACTAACTTAATATATTTATTTTTTATCGCTTATTCATGTTTAATAAATGCATTGCTTAGGATTTATTTAATTTTGATGCGGATCCGGATATGAACATTTCTTTCCGATTTACTTTTTTTAACACAATAAGAATTTTCAAATTATTTTCTTCTTTTTCGCTTACTTATGCTAAAACTAAAACTCGATGAACCAAAAAGAGATTTTGATAATCTCGCTATTTTCAGCAGCTTAGATTTGGGTTTTGAGAGCAAAAAAATTTTTCTTGCATTTTTAATCATAATTTTCCCTTGCATCCGGATCCGTGGATCCGCATATTTTTGAGGATCCGGATCTAGATCCAGAAAGCCAAAATGTCGTGTGTTATAGGCTGGATGGAAGCGTGCCAGCCATATTCTTCTCACTCAAATCTGCCTTCTTGTCAAGTTGAAGAAGTGTGTCTCCATTTTTGTCCAGGAGAAGGAAAAATCTGCCGCGCTATTCGCGCAAATGATGAAACATTCAGCTGACAGCGACCCCAAGCAAAACGTAGAATCAGAGTCGGCCCAGGCTAGTGATACGCATAAGGAGGCTTCATCAGTCAGGTCAATTGAAGCCTCCAATGAGTCAGCCTGTGGATCTAGTACTGCTACTGAGGCCGGATTGTCAGAAGTAACTATGGAGGCCGTCGGTTCAAAAGATTCTGCTTAATGAAAAATAAAGTGATTGTCGTTGTAATTTCAAGTGATCTTTAATCTTTAATCTTTGAAGAGGCGTGCTCGTTTTACAACGCTACCCTGTAAGCTTTTTCTGAATAAGAATTGGAGAAATGTCGTCGTATTTCTAGATTAAAAAGTGTTTAATTCTTACATTTTTTACTCCCGTAATGTTTGTTGACAAAGGAACCAAAATTGAAGAGAAAAAAACTTTAAAGGGAATATGGTCGATATTTCATGCATTCTTACTAAAGCAAAGCTTTTAAATGTGCCGTTTTAAATCGTACATGCCACTCTATAAATGTAGACTCACTTTGAATAACGTCTATAGTCTCTTTAATGATAAATTATTAGACTACTAAAGGTTGTGGCTGTATATTTAATATTCCTTTCAAAGCTTTTATTCGAAAAGAATCTCCTAAAAGGTGAAGTTTTTACTTAACTGTTGTTCCAAAGATTGTATTTGTTCTGAATAAGATCAAAGTAATATTATCTTAAATGTTATATTTCTGGTGCTTTTTCCAGCTTTTGTTATTCTTCTAATCATGTTTAAAATAATCTAATTGTCAGCGTTTTCTATAAATTTTATGTCATCATGTTCCCCATATTCTTACCGTTAAAACTGAAGAATCAAATTATTCTAGAATCAAATGTTAATTATAGCATTTTTGTATTTTTCAGAAGTTTATCTACTTCTGTGATTTAAGGTTGGGCATTATTTTCTCTTATTAGAACAGTATATTTTAGCTTTCTGTAAAAGAATATCGAAAAATCATAAAAATTAAATTAAAAATGTTTCAAATCGAACTGGTTCTGATGCCCGCCTTATTGCTTATAAAGAGCTGATTCCACATTTCCTGACAATGTGCGATGAACTCTGAGGCGCATGTGCTTTGACGTTTAACGGTTAATGTGAAGCATTTGGTTCATTATAAAAAATGTATTCGTTTTCACATTTTACATGTTTTTAAAACATTGTTTACCTTCGTCCTGTGTGATCATATTGTGATTCAAATGGTCTGGAATTCTAAAGATCTCTTTAAATATCAGTTTTTTGTAATTTGTTACATATTTAATGTACTCTAAGAGCTACACCACCAGTGTTATAATTACATATCAGTGTTGTCATGTTGTGCAATAAATTTTATTTTATTTTTTCATCAGATTTTTAATTTTTTTCGAAAATGGTAATTTTAATAAACTTTTGAATGAAATTAGTATGATTCAAAGTAACTTTTGAGACTAGTATAGTTTAAAGAAACTTTTTGAATTAGCATTTTTAAAAAATTATTTCAACGCAAAATGGACAATTTTTGACAATTATAATAGTGTCTATTCCCCATGTCGATGAGATTTTGCACACAGCATAATGTTTTTAAAAAAATTCTTGGAACAAAATTTTTTGGACACTTGGGATCGGAATTAAAAGGCAGGACATTTTGAATAAATAAAAATTTTAGAACAATAGTTATTCTGAAATTCCTGCAACTTATTTGTTCAAGATAAAAAGTCAAACTAACTTAACTAATTTGTTGGGCTTGACTAATTCGTTGAGGCGACTTCAGGCTTTGGAAATCCATTTTCTAGGATAAAACTGCCTTTTAGACGATACGACCGGCTGTTGAACAAATTTTTATTCATAACAATGTTTGCTGCTTTTACTCAGAGAGCATCCCGTACCTTGTCCCCATATTAAAACTAGGAGAATAGTTTACAGGTATTTTGCACACTTAACTGGATTTTTGAGGACTGAAGCCGCCAACAAGGCATATTTTACTACAAAAAATAGATTTCTGGAATAAAGGAACTATACTAAAAGACACATCACACGCACATGTGGAGTGGAAACACAAATATTTTGAGATTTTTAGCTTTTTGAAGCTGCTATGATTCCTATGATCGTTATGATAGTTACAGAATGGTTACAAAGTATTTTGTATCTCAAAAACGAATATCTGAGTGTCAGGTTCGGGCAAAAATACATTTTGGAACTTTCTTCTCCTGTAGTATTGATTATCTACAGAGCGTCCCATATCATATTAGATTATATCTCAAATCTTTAACGCCAAAATACGCACATGATACTCGAAAAATCTAGCATTTTCTGCAAAAAAAAAAATTCTATTAGCCTCATTAAATTTTTCAAAATGATTCATTCTTCTTAAATTTTCTGATATACGTCACCCAAATCGTAATTTAGATCCATTGACGCGGTCTAATTTGATGTAGGACACCCTGTACAATAAACTAATTATGTACTACAGAGATCCAGAGAGCTCTAAATTCAATTATCTATAGACCTGGTCGACGTTGAAGTATCGCAACTCGCGACCTCTTGGCAATTGGCTATACTTATTATTTCACGAATACTTGTAGTCCTGGCAAAACTTTTTCTAGCTTTTTAGTTTTAAAGGAGTAATTGACAAATACTGATAGATTATCTGTGATATCCTCACGCTCTAGAATCACAAATAACTACACATTCGGGCTTTTTTAAATCCTTCAACCAAGAAATCATTTTTTAAGGGCTTAAATAATTGTGCTAATTTTTACTGCGAAATTTGTGAAATTACAGAAATTGCAGCGTGCCCAGTAAAAACCATAAAAACTAGAATTTTAGTGTTAAATTATCCTTCTCTACACCATGTGCTGTACGGTTTGAACAATGAATTACCAAAAAAAAAAAAAAGATAAAAGGAAAGAAAAAAGAAGTAAAAAGGAAATAAAAGAGAAGGGGAAAAGGAAAGAAAACAATAGAGGAAGAAAACAAAATAGAATGTTAGGAGAAAAGATAATAGAAGAATAGAAGAGAACAATAGGGGAAAAAGGTTAGATAGAGAAAGGAGAAAAAGGGAAAAAGGAAAGATAGAGAATGGAGAAAAAGGGAAAATATGAAAGAGAGAAAAGGAGAAAAGAAAAGAAGGTAGCTAAAGGGGAGAAATAGAGAAAAAAAGAACAGGAAATAGAAGAGAAGAAAAACAGGAAATAGAAGAGAAGGAGAACAGGAAATAGAAGAGAAGGAAAACAGGAAAAGAAGAGAAGGAGAACAGGAAATAGAAGAGAAGAAGAACAGGAAAAAGAAGAGAAGGAGAACAGGAAATAGAAGAGAAGGAGAACAGGAAATAGAAGAGAAGGAGAACAGGGAATAGAAGTGAAGGGAAACAGGAAATAGAAGAGAAGGAGAACAGGAAATAGAAGAGAAGGAGAACAGGAAATAGAAGAGAAGGAGAACAGGAAATAGAAGAGAAGGAGAACAGGGAATAGAAGAGAAGGAGAACAGGAAATAGAAGTGAAGGAAAACAGAAAATAGAAGAGAAGGATAACAGGAAATAGAAGAATAGAAGAGAACAAAAGGAGAACAAAAAAAGAAGGGTATCAGGAAAGAAAAAGTAAGAAGAGAGAAAAGGAGAAAGTAGAAGAGAAAGATAAAAATAGAAGTAGAGAGGAAGGAACGATAAGATAAAGGAAAGGAATAAAAAAAAAGATTTTTTAAAAGTAGTTATCGGATAAATTCTCATCGTTTTTTTGCGTATCAGTGTTTGTCGCACCCCCTCCCCTTTCTTTTCCCTTCGTGGAAAGCCCCCCAGCCCATCTGTTTTAAAACCGCAGGGCGTATCGTATAAATATTATATATTTAATCATATTATTTTGTTAGTTTGGCCTATATAGACCTGTGTAAACTAGAGATTTCAACGTCAGCTTCTTTCTATCTATCTATCTAGTAAATATGAATATCAAGTATCTCTATACTAATATATATCATCCTTGGAAAGCGAATTTATAAAACCCTGGGTGAAAATTTCCACCAAATATATTCACGTTGCTGGCTAGTTGGCGAGGAACATGAAGGTTTGGATAGGATAAGCAGACCCAGTTTATCCCCTCACCGGCCCTGGCTGAATCTACTGCACCCCTGTGAATCGTCCTTGACTTTGGTACTTTTACAGGGGACACCCTGCCAGTCAAACTTCAACCATGGGGTACCACCATTATTCTCAAAATAATAAAATGATGTCGTTTACTAAATAATGTTTTTGAGAATTCAAAATCATTTTTAATTTATATCTTATTTAATTTATATTTTATTTAAGGGATTCTTTAAATCTCGTTTTTAGAATAGTATAAAATAAAAAAGAGTTTCAGTTCTTAATTTTTTTTTTTTTTTGAATGGCAACACTCCTACACCCCTAGCTGTTGTGTTCGTGTGTGTTTCTCTACGCGCGTATATGTTAGTGTGCCTCGACCTTTACGCGCGTATAGCTAAAGGCGCGCACCTGCTTTTCTTCCTAGATTCAGTACAAAGTTTTATTTTTGCATATAGTGTACACATTTTACTTGGAGGTGATAAAATATTTAGATTTAGTGGAAGTGAATTTTTATTTTATCTGCAGGATTTTAAGAATGTGATTTTTCTCAAGATTTAAAAAAAACTTGACTACCTCATCTTCTGCAGTTACTTCCTTTCTTCCTTTCATTAAAATTGGGAATGCATTGACAAAGCTGAAAGGTACGTGCTTACTTTCTAAATGTACGTTTACATAAATCTAGAGATTGGGCTGTGGTTTTTAATGATCCTTTTCTACAAACTACTTTCTAAGTGTGCCTCTGTTTTTAGTACTTTCTAAATATACTTTCATACTACTACTATTTCATTAAAATTAACTGATTTCACTTTCATGCTTTACTTTCTAATTACATCAAATGTGTGTACTTTGATAATCTACTATGTACTTACTAATTATACTTTGATATTGTACTTTCTGATTAAACTAACTGATGTACTTTAATACTATTCTTTCCAGTTTTGATGGCTGATTGTAACTTTATGTTGAACTAGCTGTACTTTATTTATTCACTTTTTGATGGAAAATCCGATTGTACCTTAATCTTGTACTTTTCTGAGTGTACTTTAATTATTTACTTTCTCATTGCAGTAGGTAGTTGAATTTACTTTCAAACCGTACTTTCTGCATTTTTCTACTTGTCCTTCAATACTGTCCTTTCATTATCTATATACTGATTGCACTTTTATACTGTAGTTTTTACTTTCTAATTGCACTTTCAAACTTCGCTTCCTTTTTTATCTCAGTACGTAGTAGAAGTACTAAACACTTAATTTATTTTTTTACTGACATTGTTTGTATAAATATATTTTATAATTCAAAAGTATTTTTTAAGTTAACTCAACAAAAGGCTAGAATTAAATGTGTTGATTATCTATTTTTACTTTTTTGTGGAAAAATATTTTCTTTTTTAAAATAGATTTTAATGATTTATTTATTTTGTTACTAATCCTTGGTTTACATTTTTACTTATTTTTGTTTTACTTTATACTAATTCTTTATTTACTTTTTTACCTTTCTTTATTTACTTTTTTATCCAGTTTTGTTTTCCTTTTTTCTCTTCTTTGTTTACATTTTTACCTATTCTTTGTTTACTCTTTTCTCAATTTTTGTTTATTTTTCACCTATTTTTCTCATATTTTCCAATTCTTTATTTACATTTTTACCCCTTATTTTTCTATAATTTTCTACACTTTTTCAAAAATAAATTTTTTCTTTGTTAATTTTTTTTTCCTTTATCATATTCTTTTTTTCCTTGTTCACATTCTTTGTTCAATTTTTTATCAATTTTTGTTTACACTTTTACCCATTTTTATTTACATCTTTACCCATTTTTGTTTAAATCTTTACCCATTTTTTGTTCACATTTTTACCCATTTTTTGTTTACATTTTTACCCTTTTTTGTTTACATTGTTACCCATTCTTTATTTACACTTTTATCCATTTATTGTTTACTTTTCTCACTTTCTTAATTTGTTAACTTTTTTTCTAGAAATTCTTTAATAATCTTTAAAACTCCACTTTAATTTAAACTTAATATTTAATGGAATCCTGTTGTATATTATGTATCTTACTATTTTCTCTCTTAAATATAAATACTTTTAAAGTTAGACAAACAAGAGTCTAATCTAAATATACCAAATATAACATCAAAATGTTTGATATTAAAAAAATAGAAAATACTTGAAACTAGAAAAATAATAAAAATACTGTACAATATCATATTTTATCATAATTTATCATATTTTACAACAAAAAAATATATGTTTATACAATCTGGGGAGCGTTGCGTAGGCGCTTAAAATTATGTTTTGATTCTAGATTCTAGATTAATTGTTTAATTTAAAAAAGATAAATAACTTCTTTAAAGAAAGCAGTATAAAGTAGGAAATGAGAATGTCGTACGCATTTTCTTCCGTTCATGCAGAAAATGCGTCAACTATCCTTCCAAGAAAACCAGTTCTAGCCACGCAGGGTTTCCTTTACGCAGTTTAACCGCTTCTGTCGTAAAATACGCAATGTCAAACGAGTATACTTTTTATTTTTCATGCACACTTTTAAAATCAACATGCATGACTGTTGTCAATAACCCCCC
>NW_019397101.1:109582-112803 GCF_000591075.1 Eurytemora carolleeae
CAGATATTGAATAATCAGGGGAGGGGGGGGGGGTGATGATTAACGAAGGGGGGCACGCTGTTTGCTATTACAGGGATTGTTTATATTTAACAACATTGAACTCTTGTACTTTTTATTAATTGGTCAAATGAAGACAAACTTGAAAACATTTCAATATTTTTACGTCTTATAGAGTTGTGTATTTATTTTAATGAAAATTAAGATTTATCAAACTTTAAATCTAAACTTCATTTACCATATTTATAAAGTTAGAACAATCAAGTGTGGAAAACCAAAAATTATCCTAAATTTCGAATGCATTTGAAATAACCATAAAATTAAAACAATACGTTTTGGGAATTTTTATTGTTACGATTATAGGTTGTATTTAACGACCTTAAAACCTCGAACAAAGTCAAGGAAAACTTTTGACCTTTAATAATTCTTTTTTAATTTAAGAAGAAATTTTCCCCGACGTTGTATTTTTATCCTTGTTATGCAGCAATTTATGGATATTCTTTAAACACTTTTTTATTATTATTTTTATATTATTTGGAAAATGTGCAAATCTGGAGACTTTGTTTGAAAAATATTTGCAAAAAATATTTAGCTTTTTAGCATACTTAAGAAACTTTACATTTGGAAATTGGCTACTTTGGAAATATTACATTTGGAAATTGGCTACTTTGGAAATATTACATTTGGAAATTGGCTACTTTGGAAACTTTACATTTGGTAATTGGCTACTTTGGAAATATTACATTTGGAAATTGGCTAATTTGAAAATGGTAAAAGCTTTGTATACTTGAAAAAGAACGCTTGAACATTTACAGTTGCTAATTCCGGGAATACGGAGTGATTTTTAAAAGTCGATAATTTTTATTTGTGCTTAAATGGATGAAAAATCTGTAATATTGAATAAAACAAATCACCCAAATTCTTACTTACTGTCTGTCATTTGATAATTCCGTAGGCAACAATGGCTACACCCAGAAAAAAAGATTACAGGCCTCCTTTAAACAGGTCAAACAGTGCAAAAAAACGGCATTTTTCGGCGTTTTCTCTCAAATAATTTTTTGATTATGCTTTCCGACCAGATGAAATATCTTTGAAGGACCCGAAATATATGAGAAGATCTTGTAAAGTACATTTCCTGCTTTTAAAATATTAAATTCGTCCTCCATGTGATGTAAAAAAGTCAAATTGTTCAAATATTAGATAAGATAAGATAAGATAAGGTTTATTGCTAAAATACATGTATCTGTGTACAGAACGAGTTTACAATTACAGATTGATAATTATATTAACATTACAAGTATAAAGCAGGTGGAAAATAGCTTTTGGCTATTTTGATTATTATTTCCACCTAATTTAATAATGATAACAAAACATTTCAATTAAATAGATATAAGGAGAACTATTAAAGATATTGGTTTTATAAGTTGTTTGAGAGCAGAGAAAGATTAACAATACTGGAGATAATTAATTTCTTTATCTAATGTCATGTAATAACGAGTTAATAATTATTAAAATTATCTTTTTGTTTTACCTTGTTTTGCTTAGGTGAACATTTAATAAAAATTGACTTTTAAAATAACCCTTTACATTTTGGAAGATGATTATTATAAATTGTACAATGTACATGCATGTGGAAAGGCCACTCAGGATATTATGCATTTAAAAAATAATTTAAAAGTTGCCACATGAAATATGTTGTAAATTGTGGAAAGCTGAAAAAACAAGTCTTGGTTTTCAGCGAAAATCTAATCAAAGTATCAAATCTAATAAAAGAATCAAATCTAATAAAATTATCTAGGAAAATCTAATTTATAAAAACGTGAGATGAATAAAATTTTCTAATTTTGTCTTATTTTCAGGTTTCTGGAATCCCAGGTTCTTGGGTGGAGATCTTTCATTCAAGGTTAGACTTCCTATTATATATATAT
The DNA here is from genome assembly GCF_000591075.1 of Eurytemora carolleeae. Taxonomy (NCBI): domain Eukaryota; kingdom Metazoa; phylum Arthropoda; class Copepoda; order Calanoida; family Temoridae; genus Eurytemora; species Eurytemora carolleeae. Next base: position 111,508 of record NW_019397101.1, read on the forward strand.
ATATATATATTGTATGTATATTATTATAGTCAGTATTTATACTAATTACTATTCTGAACATATTTGGCTTGACTGCCTATTTGTCTGTCTATATCACATAGACGTCAAAACGGCTAAACCGATCAACATTTTTTGCCCCCGAAAATTTTGAAATATTTCTTTGTTTGTTTGCATTGATCGTTCCAATTTTTTCTCTCGAAACTTACGTGATCCAAGGGAGGTTTATGGCAAATGGAAATGAACAATTTGTTTTGGAAAAAATGTCGAAATTAAAAAATTTGAAAATCCACCAATTTGAATAGAAAAATCAGAAAAAGTATTAGTTTATAAAAAGATGTAATTGTTAAATTAGTTTAAATATAATATTGTTTTTATCTTGACATGCAAATAATTTGGACCCACTGTAGCATTTATCTATTTGGACCCCCTGTAGCACTGATCTATTTGGACCCCCTGTAGCATTTATCTATTTGGAACCACTGTAGCACTTATCTATTAGGACCCACTGTAGCATTTATCTATTTGGACACACTGTAGCATTTATCTAATTTAACCCCTTTTAGCATTTATCTATTTGGACATTTATGTATTTGGCATATTAATATATCATTTATCTATTTGGCATATCTATATAGCATTTATCTATTTGGACATTTATGTATTTGGCATATTAATATATCATTTATCTATTTGGCATATCTATATAGCATTTATCTATTTGGACATTTATGTATTTGGCATATTAATATATCATTTATCTATTTGGCATATCTATATAGCATTTATCTATTTGGACATTTATGTATTTGGCATATTAATATATCATTTATCTATTTGGCATATCTATATAGCATTTATCTATTTGGACATTTATGTATTTGGCATATCTATATATCATTTATCTATTTGGCATATCTATATAGCATTTATCTATTTGGCATATCTACATAGCATATATCTTTTTGGCATATCTATATGGCATTTATCTATTTGGCATATCTATTTTGGAAATATATTTGAGCGAAAAGCTTTATTATTGACTAGCTGAGGGGCCTGGCGTTGCCCGTGAAATTTTAAAAACACTTTAGAAAAAAAAGTGTGTCTAAAAAATGTCAGCGAATTTGGCCTAGCGCTTTGGCTAGCTTAATTAAGACATATATATATATACTCGAAAAGCTTTGTTAAATAGATTAGAAATATATCAATATATAAATATATTCCAAACTGTTGACATCTTTATTAAATTCTGTAATCTGTTATTGATTTTGTAGCCACATAGTTTCATAAAGAGAGGGG
>NW_019397101.1:113587-152335 GCF_000591075.1 Eurytemora carolleeae
CATTCAAGGTTAGACTTCCTATTATATATATATATATATATTCATCAGAGGCGCAACTAGGATCTTTTCTGAAGGGGGGGGGGAATTTTGTTTGGTGTAAATTTTTGTGTTTTTAAATATAAATCTTTAAATTTCGAATTTCTTTGAAAAACATCGTGTATTTTTAACCAGTTGCTGAAGTGTTTTGCCCTACAAATTCCCCCAAGACATTTACATTTTTAATGTCTTGATTTTTATTCTCTCTGTACATTGGAATGATGCAAAAAAAGAATGTAAAGTTTTGTTCATGGACATGACACAAGGCAATGTCGACAGTTGCTTAAGTCTTGTACTTTATATTGAAACGACTTGATTAAAATATAAACTCAAATTAGATTGATTTTTGATTTTTAGTTTTTGCAGAATTATTAATCGAATTGTAAAAAAACTAAATTAAACCAATTATGCATAAAATACTAATAGAAATACACATTGAATCCAATTTTAATAAAGCTATGAATATTTAATTTTACAGAAGAAAACTAAAAATGAATTTAAAATTCCATTATTCCATATTAACTAATAATAATCTATTCTCACAATACTAGAACAATCTACAGTTCATAAACAGAACAATTACTAGAACAATCTGCAGTATGGTAAATAGAACAATCTACAGTACATAAATAGAACAATCTACAGTACATTACTAGAACAATCTACAGTACATAAAAAGAACAATCTACAGTACATAAATAGAACAATCTACAGTACATTACTAGATCAATCTACATTACATAAATAGAACAATCTACAGTACATAAATAGAACAATCTACAGTATATTACTAGAACAATCTACAGTACATTACTTGAACAATGTACCGTACATTGCTAGAACTATACCGTACATTACTAGAACAACAGAACAAAGAACACATTCCTATGACTGAGTTAATCTGAACCGCATATGACTAGAACATAATAATCTGAACCGCAGATGACTAGATTATAATAATCTGAACCGCACATGACTAGGACAATATAATCTGAACCGCACATGACTAGGACAGTTTAATCTGAACCGCATATGACTCGGACAGAATAATCTGAACCGCAAATGACTAGGATAGAATAATCTGGACCGCACATGACTAGGATAGAATAATCTGAACCGCACATGACTAGGATAGAATAATCTGAACCGCACATGACTAGGATAGAATAATCAGAACCGCACATGACTAGGATAAAATAATCTGAACCGCACATGACTAGGATAGAATAATCTGAACCGCACATGACTCGGACAGAATAATCTGAACCGCAAATGACTAGGATAGAGTATTCTGGACCGCACATGAATATGATTGAATAATCTGAACCGCGCATGACTAGGATAAAATAATCTGAACCGCACATGACTAGGATAGAATAATCTGAACCGCACAGGACTAGGACAGAATAATCTGAACCGCACATGACTAGGATAGAATAATCTGAACCGCACATGACTAGGACAAAATGATCTGAACCGCACATGACTAGAACAGAATAATCTGAACAGCACATGACTAGAACAGAACAATCTGAACCGCACATGACTAGGATGAAATAATCTGAACCGAACATGACTAGGACAGTATAATCTGAACCGAACATGACTAGGACGGTATAATCTGAACCGCACATGACTAGGATGGCAGCTGTTGCCTCAGCAACTACTGGTATAGAGGCAACCTCTACCAACAACAATGATTCAGCAGAAAACAACAACAACAGCAACAGCTGCGGGAAGGTAAGCGTTGACATTTAATTAATTCGGAAGGAAAAGGAAAGGAAATAATGAAAAGTGAAGAGAAAGGAAAAAGAGAATAAATGGAAATTATTATGTTAAATATAATGGGAAATTATAATGTGAAACTAAAGAGAATAAGGGGGAAATTATGATGTTAAATAAAAGAGAATAAGGGGGAAATTATAATGTTAAATAAAAGAGAATATGGGGGAAATTATGATGTTAAATAAAAGAGAATAAGGGGGAAATTATAATGTGAAATTAAAGAGAATAAGGGGGAAATTATGATGTTAAATAAAAGAGAATAAGGGGGAAATTTTAATGTGAAATTAAAGAGAATATGGGGGAAATCATAATGTTAAATAAAAGAGAATAAGGGGGAAATTATAATGTTAAATAAAAGAGATTATGGGGGAAATTATAATGTTAAACAAAAGAGAATATGGGGGAAATTATGATATTAAACAAAAGAGAATATGGGGGAAATTATGATATTAAACAAAAGAGAATATGGAAAAAATTATCATGTTAATTATAAGAGAAACAATAACTGATACAGGTAAACATAAAGAAATAGAAATGAGAGATAAAAAGGAAAAACAGAATGAAGAAAAAAATACGAAAAAATAAAAAGGAAGGAAAGAAAAAAATCAGTGCATCAAAAAAGAAAAGAAAGCAAACTAAAGGAGAAAACGAAGGAGAAAAGAAGCAAAGGAGAGGGAAAAAGTAAAAATTAGAAAAGATTAGAAATTATACGAAGTTTTATTGCTATAACAGGTGAAGAAGTGAGAATGGGGGGGGGTTGAGAAAAGAGAACTTAAAAAGGGAGAGAGAAAAAACAAATCATGGAAGAGTTGGTGACGAAAGAAACAGGAGAAAACAAAAAAGATAAAAACTAAGAAACCAACGTCCCCTTTAACTGTTTACTTAATTGCAGGGTAAGGAGATCAAGCTGCCCCCCGTCTCAACTATATCCAACAATTCCTTTCTCTGGGATCCAGATGTGGACGGGGATATGGTTAATATGCCCCTAGCACCACAGGTGCTGATTAAATTATAATAATAATAATAGTTTAAATACAAAATTATGATAAATTAATAAAAAAATAAAAAGATAAAAACACTTTAAAAATTAAAACAACACCTCAGTGAATTTGATGTTCCTTCAAAGCAAATAGTTTTACTCGTAGCTTATCAAGTCATTATTAAGTGAAATGAGTCTGTTGACACTGCACAACACCTATGTCTCATGTTTATTACACTATTTTAAATCATAAATAGAGTCTAAAAGTCGTTTTCCTATTCCAGAGTTTTATACTATAACAAAACCCATGTTTAGCTTGTGACCGAGGTTGACCCTAACGACCTGACCGACCTGTCTGAGCTGGTGGGACCTGAGTTGGCCACACTGGTCAGTCCGAACTCAGACTCTTCAGAATCCAGCATGTCCCATGACATGAGGAAACTTGTTAAAAACAATAATTTGTCCCCAGGATATATTATCGGATTGTAAACTCTATCAAATCTCGGATTTTTCTATTGCAAAAGTTTCCTGTCGTAGATTTTTTTATTGATATATATAAATAGATTCAAACAGCCATAAAGAAAAGATTTAGGGGCGTCGGCAGAACGCCATAACTTTGATTTAGTCAGAGTAGCGTGTTGAAAAATCCGATTTTAAGAGTTTTCAATGAAGCGGGTTTTCGGTCGAAATTCTTAACTACAACATAAAATTTAAACAACTTAGAGACTTCTCTCAAAAAGAATTCTTAAGCGGCCAAGCGTTATTTGACATAAATAAGAGGTTTATGGAATAAACTCATTTAGGCTGACCCCCTCCCCCATAATACCCAACTGTGGAAGGGTGGGGAGGGGGGGGGGGGTCTCTTTTAAATTTAAGTTAAAATGTTTATACCCAGAGCTTCAAAAAAGTGAGTTTATGAGGTAAAATCAAAGGCCAAGGCGTCGCGACACTTTAAAGTCGAGGCTGACTAAACATTTAATGAACTTTCAGAGTTGTTTATCTCAGTGAGTGGTGGAGGGAAGGTTGTAGGGAGGGGAGGGAGGGGAGGAGGGTAAGGTGCGTGAAAAGAACATTAAATTGTATCGAAATAGAATAGAAGAGAGCTGACAGTAGACATCACCTTCAAAACCATAGTTCAAGGACATACATAGACATATCTATAGACATATATATAGTCATATATAGACATATATATAGTCATATATATAGACATATATATAGTCATATATAGTCATATATATATAGACTGTAAACTTTAGACTTTATACTGTATACTGTATACTGTATACTGCATATTGTATACTGTATACTGTATACTGCATATTGTATACTGTATACTGTATACTGCATATTGTATACTGTATACTGTAGACTGCATATTGTATACTGTATACTGTAGACTGTAGACTGTAGACTGTAGACTGTATACTGTAGACTGTATACTGTATACTGCATATTGTATACTGTATACTGTATACTGCATATTGTATACTGTATAATTTTTTAATAACTTTAAAACGGCTGACATTAAAAGCTAAAACTTCTTCACTTTTTCAACTTGTGAACAATTTTTGCAAAACCTTTATTTTGATGCAAAGGGAAGAGTGGTCAAACGGCGGGTCGGTGTATCAAAAAAATCAGAAATGGTAAATAACTTTTGTATCAATAAAGCTGCAGGGCTAAAATTTATAAATTTAAAAGGCCTTGAAAATGGATTTAATAACATGTGTCACATCTTAATATTTGTCAAAAGTAAAAATATTTATTTTTCAATTTTTTTCCGACGTACTTTTTGGACTTTTTTAAAATCCTCCATTGCACCCTAAAGATAGATTTTTAATGAGCAGGCCTTGAAAAGTTGGACTAGGGACATGTATCACACTCCCCATATCTCAAGTCTATATTAGACAAAAAATGTCCCAATGGGGTTAGGGTTAAGGATAGTTTGTACAAAATAATGACGTTTAATCAATTATCTCCACAAACAGATTTTTACAGATCAAATACGATATGAAATATTGAGAAAATATCTTAATCTGTGGAATATTGATATAATAATCACAATATTTGATTAATTAACGTTTTCTCAATTTGGAAGAATCAGAAGGACTAAATATGAAGAAAAGGACGGATCAGGAGAACTGAATAGGGAGAATAGGACGGATTAGGAGGACACTAATAGGGAGAAAAGGACGAATCAGGAGGACTAATAGTTAGAAAAAGACGAATCAGGAGGACTAAATAGGGAGAAAAGGACGAATCAGTAGGACTAGATAGGGAGAAAAGGACGAATCAGGAGGACACTAATAGGGAGAAAAGGACGAATCAGGAGGACACTCATAGGAAGAAAAGGACGGATCAGGAGGACACTAATAGGAAGAAAAGGACGGATCAGGAGGACACTAATAGGAAGAAAAGGACCGATCAGGAGGACACTTATAGGGAGAAAGACACGGATCAGGAGGACCGAATAGGGAGAATAGGACGGATCATGAGGACACTTATTTTGAGAAAGGGACGGATCAGGAGCACTGAATAGAGAGAGTAGGACGGATCAGGAGAACTGGAAATAATGTTCATCACCAAAATGTTAACTAACTGCGTATTATATATTAGCAAAATATTTACTTTCATATTTTATAATTTCTCACAATAGTAGAGTCAAACTTGACCTTGCAGCTAAGACCTTGAAAGAAACCAGATTTCAGATGATCCATCTATCTAGTTGTTTAGCTATCTATCTATATATTTATCTATTTATCTATCTATCTAGCTGTCTATTTATCTATCTATCTATCTTTCTATCTAGCTGTCTAGCTGTCTATCTACCTATCTATCTATCTATCTATCTATCTATATATCTATCTATCTATCTATCTATCTATCTATCTATCTATCCATTTATCTATCTATCTATTTATCTATCTAGCTGTCTATCTATCTATCTATCTATCTATCTATCTATCTGTCTTTCTATCTATTTATCTATCTATCTATCTATCTATCTATCTAGCTGTCTATCTATCTATCTATCCATCTATCTAGCTGTCTATCATTAATCTATCTATCTATCTATATGTCTTTCTATCTATCTATCTATCCATTTATCTAGCTGTTTATTTATCTATTTATCTAACTATCTATATATCTATCTATCTAGCTGTCTATCTATCTATACATATATCCATGTATCTATTAATCTTTCTATCTATCTATCTATCTATACATATATCCATGTATCTATTAATCTTTCTATCTATCTATCTATCTATCCATCTATCAAGCTGTTTATCTATATAACTATTAATCTATCTATCCACCTATTTATCCATCTATATATCTATCTACCTATCTATCTATCTAACTATCTATCTATCTATCTATTTTTCTATCTATCTATCTAGCTGTTTATCTATCTATCTATATATCTATGTATCTATTAATCTTTCTTTCTATCTATCTATCTATCTATCTATCTATCTATCTATCTATCTATCTATCTATCTAACTATCTATCTATCTATCCATCTATATATCTATCTATCTCTCTATCTATCTATCTATCCATCTATCTAGCTGTCTAACTATTCTATCTATATTATCTGTATATCTTAAACATTGTGTAGTAGAAGTATAAACACGAGACGACCGCAAAGTCTATATTTTGATATAATTCATATTGACTAAATCATAACAAACTTGATTTGACAAAGAAAGCGGGATTCAACAAACTAAAGAAACTTTTTATTTTATTTGGAACAGACAACTTTTTGAAAAATAAAATGGATGATGATTAGATTTTCAACAAGTTTTGCTCCCAGAGATTTGAACGGGTCTGAACTATTTACAACCGGTTTTAGTTTGGAATTAGACCGGTTTCTGGGCGAATACAGCGGAGAACAACAACAACAAACATTCAAGAAAGTTATAATTGCCCGCAAAGCCGGGACACAAACAACTCCAGAAAACAACAACAATCTGCGGAATACAGAGTTTGGTTTGGTTGGAACACTGGGGTTCAATGAGAACATTTCCAAGGCATTATTATTGCAACACAGAGAGTTTCGAGAAGGCATTAATCACTCAAATGGTGGCATTCACTCTCCACTCTCCACTCACTCAAATCACAGTATAATAAACTCGAAGCAGGAATCTGTTACACTCAGTGTAATGCGAGACAGATGTAGAGGTAAACATTTTAAAAGATAAAATAAAAGGGCCCTATAGACGTAATTTTTGTATCACATGTTTTACATTTATTATGGTTCACTTCATGCATAGTGTACAGGGTGTCCCACAAAGCATGACAGTAGCAAGAGGAATGGAAGGTCGTCTTTGATCTTTGAAGTAATTGGCGGCATTTATTCTTAAACCTAAGTTTAAAAGTCAAATTCAAATACCCCTAGTCTTGATATTTCCAAAATGTGGTCTGTCTTTTATGTGCTTTCAATATTACCAGAGATATGAAGAACGAAATTCTTAACATCTTCTGTAATATTGACAGCACAGAAAAGGCAGACCACATTTTGGAAATGCCAGTACTAGGAGGATTGTGTGGTTATTGTTTCAAGAATCATACATGTAAAATTAGGCTGACGAATGAATGTCACAAATTAATTCAAAATTCAAAGACGACTCTCAAGTCGTCTTGCCATTGTCATGTTTCGTTGGACACCCTGTATATTCCGGCACTCAATCTATAGTTAGGAAAAAAGGATATCTCCGTCACTCTTGATCGTACATGTGAGATGCCACTCTGCAAGGTCAATTGAAATTACTTCTACGGTCCCTTAATTGCTTTTTTTTTGATGTTCAGATTCTGTGAATGAAAATTGATTTGTTGATCTTTAAAATAACATTTCTTCAATCATAATCGATTTAATAATAATAAATAAATTTTACTTTATCACTTTACTTTCGAAAAACATACTTTTATTATAATTTATGAATTGATGTTTTATTATCTAAATTTTTTTCACATTTTGAAAAATTGATTCAAATAATCGTTTTCGGTTAAACTGTCAATTTTTCTTTAAAGTTAGCCATTTTTTTAAACGTTTTAATCTCTGTCATTATAAATTTTGCTAAAATACGAAATTATAAATTGATAATTTTAATGATAGTTTAATACTCTGTAAACTTAAGACCGAGGATTTTACTAGATTTCAAGGTTAGGGCTGAACATAGTAGCCCTGTAAACCAGGCCTTCACAGATAGTCAGAATACACTAACAACCTAGCGGGGGGGGGGGGGGGTGCAAGCCAAACGACTGGAACCAAATTAGCTTATATTTTTTGGGAACCCATGGGGTGACATAGGCTAAACATTTTTTGAATTTTCACGGGCAAGCGCGGGCAAACGTTGTGCTTTACTTTGACTTATGAGTCATCTCAAATCAAATCGAATATTTATTGCACGAAGATTTCATATAGTTTAGACAATAAATTGTATATATATGTATATACATATCACAAAAGAATATAATTCCTCATGAGGGGAAACAAATCTTGTTGGTGGTTAAGAACCTGGACAACGTTAAAGGTGGATATAGAAGGAAAAAGCAATAAAAAAGATTAAAAGAATAATAAAGAATTGTAATAAACCAGAAAATGGAAAATAAAAAAAAAAATAAAAAAGTTGTAAAGCAAATTATTTCATATTGAAGTTGGTGGGGGGAGGGGGGTTGTTTAAAACTAACACATTTAATTATGCAGGTGGGGAGGAAGGGGGTGGGGGTGATGGCTTGATAATGGCAGAATTGAATACCATGACGTGTAAACCTTACCCTTGATTTATCCTTCACACTTTATACATTTAATTCAAATTATATATAAACGCCATTTTGTTGGAAAAATCAAATATTTTCAAATATTTATTATTATTATTATTGAAGGTTATTCATTAGTTTCATTAATTAGGATGAATAGCATAAAAGAATTATATCTTTTAAGATAAATGATTTTACACTGGGATTCATAAAACTGTAGCCTAAGAAAACAATATTTAAGCAAAAGCATGAAAATCAACCTAACTAGAGAAATCGGTCTGTGTTTATGTACACGTTGTACAATTGTTTTTTGAGTCTAACACTCTTCTTCACGTTCCACATTTTTATGGATCTTACAGTATTTGTTTAGATAAATTAATGAAAAATTGTGAAGTAATTTAATTCTAATAAATATTTCGATAAGTTAATAAAAAGATGTGGAATAACTAAATAATAAGATATATTAGATAAATTAATAAAATATATGAAGTAATTAGATAATAATATATAGATACAAGCTTGGGAACCCAGTGCTGCCCCGGTTACTAAAAGTTACACCGCCGTTTACCCGCACTTGAACGATTTTACCGGGAAACTAAATTTTCGCTATTAAAGTCGACCCACTCAACATAGAATCCCCAACCAAAATTTGAGACAAATCAGTCCAGGGGTTCCTGAGTGATGATCGGACAAACAAACAAACAGCCACCCAGACAGACAAACAGAGATTACAACTTTATATATATATTTAGATAAATTAATAAAAAGAGTAACTTAACAATAACTAACTGAAGTGCCCGGCGTTGCCCGTGGAATTTAAAGAAATCGAATTTTTAAAAAAATCGATTTTTGAAAAATAAATTAAGATTTCAAAAAAAACTAATTTTTTTAAGCATATATATACTATCCCTGGGGTACACAAGGGTTTTTCTTAAAACATGTCAGCCAATTCGGCCCAGCTGTTTCGCCAGCTTTAGCTAACACATATGTGAATATATGTAGAAATATAAGCGAAGGGCTTTTTTATACAGATATATATTTAGATAAATTAATGAAAAGATGTGGAGTAACTAAAACGATTTCCCCTCCGACCATTAAACTAGAACCTTTAGAGGTAATCATTTATTATTTTTTCATATTATTTTTTATTATTATGTTGCATTAAACATTTTTAATTTTTATGTTACATTAAACATTTTTTATTATTATGTTACATTAAAATCTTTTTTTCAAAGCATTCGGTAAATTAAAAAGTATCCAAAATGCTTAGCAATAAACAAATGATATAATCGACAAACATTTTTAAGATATAACTATAAAAATTACAGATTGAATTGTATTCTTATTAAAAAAAAGAACGAAGACAGTAATCATTCTTCTGTTTATTAGTTCTCACTGTATTTTTCTTATTGTTGTAGGATCCCAACCAACCAATATTCTTGTTGTAGGATCCCAACCAACCAATATTCTTGTTGTAGGATCCCAACAAACCAATACTCTTGTTGTAGGATCCCAACCAACCAATACTCTTGTTGTAGGAGCCCAACCAATCAATATTCTTGTTGGAGGATCCCAACCAATCAATATTCTTGTTGTAGGATCCCAACCAACCAATATTCTTGTTGTAGGAGCCCAACCAATCAATATTCTTAACTTGTTGTAGGATCCCAACCAAATAATATTCTTGTTGTAGGATCCCAACCAACCAATATTCTTATTGTGGGAACCCAACCAACCAATATTCTTGTTGTAGGGTCCCAACCAACCAATATTCTTGTTGTAGGATCCCAACCAAACAATATTCTTGTTGCAGGATCCCAAACCAATTAATATTATTGTTGTAGGATCCCAACCAATCAAAATTGTTGCTGTAGGATTCCAACCAATATTTTTTTGTAGGATCCCAACAAACTAATATTCTTGTTGTAGGATCCCAACCAATCAAAATTCTTGTTGTTGTATCCCAACAAACCAATATTCTTATTGTTGTAGGATCCCAACCAATAAATAGTCAATCTTGTTGTAGGATCCCAACCAATCAATATTCTTGTTGTAGGATCCCAACCAATCCCAGCAACCCGATTCAAGCAGTGATATCAGGCAACATAATCATTTACCTTTTTTATTCATTTTTTGCTTGTTTGAAAAATGCTAAATCTACTAAACTGGATTTTCCTATATTCGTGTTATTCCTGATTAGATTGAATAAATGTTTCTCTAAACATTTTTATTTTCTAATTTAGAATAACCCCGAAAAATAATTCAATATATCAAATCAAATCAAAAAATAATTCATAAATAAAGATAATTTATTTACTTTTAATAAAACTGTTTACTTTCTACTAAAATTATTTTGGATATTGATAGAAGTATTTGATTGTGTTCTTGTGTAGAAACAAGAACAAGATAAAGCAGGAAACCTTCGTGAAACAAGAACCTTGGGATGTAGAGGTAAACTTAGAATAATTAATTAAAAAATTCCTGAAAAAGTTTCCTCCATCTAAATTCAAAGTAACCCTCCATTTAAATGCAAATTTTTCCTATATCTAAATTTTAAGTTTCCCGTTATCTAAATTTAAAGCTTCCCACCATCTAAATTCAAAGCTTCCCGCCATCTAAATTTTTCCTCCATCTAAATTCAAAGTTTTCCTCCATCTAAATTCAAAGCTTCCCGCCATCTTAATTCAAAGTTTTTCTCCATCTAAATTCAAAGTTTCCCGCCATCTAAATTTAAAGCTTCCCGCCATCTAAATTTAAAATTTCCCTCTATCTAAATTCAAATTTTTCTTCCATCTTAATCTAAAGTTTCCCTCCATCTAAATTCAAAGTTTTCCTCCCATCTAAATTCAAATTTTTCCCTAATCTAAATTTAAAGTTTTCCTCCCATCTAAATTCAAAGTTTCCTCCCATCTAAATTCAAAGTTTCCTCCATCTAAATTCAAAGTTTCCTCCCATCTAAATTCAAAGTTTCCTCCCATCTTAATTCAAATTTTTCCCCCATCTAAATTCAAAGTTTCCCGCTATCTAAATTCAAAGTTTTTCTCCATCTAAATTCAAAGTTTCCTCCATCTAAATTCAAAGTTTCCTCCATCTAAATTCAAAGTTTCCTCCATCTAAATTCAAAGTTTTTCTCCATCTAAATTCAAAGTTTTTCTACATCTAAATTCAAAGTTTTTCTCCACCTGAATTCAAATTTTTCCTCCATCTAAATTTCAAGTCCGCTTCCATCTAAATTCAAAATGACCCTTCATGTATAGATAGCAAATCTATTTACAAAAAACTTAAAGAGTCATGCGACAGAATTTCAAGTTAATTACGATAGGAGCATGCCTGGTACGTGGTACCCAGAAAACTTTCGTAAAAAAACCGTAAATTATTTAAATCTGAAATTTACAATTAATATAAGAGTGCAGTTTGCAGAAACAAATAGAGAAATTCTCGTAGAATTTAACCCTTTTCATATGAAAAAAGGCAATATTTTTCTTACTGTTTCTCAGATAATTGTTTCAAGGATACCGTTGTGAATTTAACATACCCTTCGTTAATTAAGAAAACACTTGAAATTAAGGATGCCATTTTGATCAAAAAAATCCACGTTTGGCTTTCGAGCAAAATCTGCGAGTTTTTTCTAAACCTTGAAAATTTATTTGTAGGTGAAGGGGGAACCATCATCCTCTAGCAACCATATTGTCCTCCAGAGGTTGAAGAGGGCGGGGGAGGAGGAGGGTGTCCTCCAGAGGTTGAAGAGGTTGGGTGAGGATGATCGAAGTAAGAAAGTAGAAGAAGAAGAAGAAGAAGAAGAAGAGGAATTGCCAAGTATTGGAGAGGAAGATATTGATAATGTTATCGGATCTTGTAAGTCTAATATTTCTAATTCATAATTACAAAACTAATTTTATTGATCAGACTATTGGGAAATAGACAGAAGGAAGGAGAAGGTCAAATTAATGAGATATTTCTGGTATCTTCTAGCATAGTATCTTCTAGAATTAGTAAAGCAAATATAACCGGTTACAAACTAGAAATTCAAAACATGGCTCTTCTTCTCAATAGCTCCTCAAATCAAGGAATTATAATTGAAAATTGAAAATATATCAATATATCCAATTGACGTGTGATGAATTACAGATTATGTTAAGCGACTATTTAACCAAAATTAGCCTTTGATTATTCTGGTGTTCCTGTAAACTTTTGAAATAGAAAGCAAATCCTTTTTTTAATGAACGCATTTAAAAAAATCTTTCTTACATTTTGATATTTTTTGTGACACATTTTTCCCCAGTGGAATATATTTATTTTCTAGCTGAGTATATTCATTTTCTGAAATGCACTAAAATACATTTGTTTCCAGTGCATATGGGATATATGTATTTCTATTGGATTATAAATATTTAAAGTGGAATATATCTATTCTTAGTGGATTATATCCATTTCTAGTGGAATATATCTATCTCTAGTAGAATATATCTATTTCTAGTGGAATATATCTATTTCTAGTGGAATATATCTATCTCTAGTAGAATTTATCTATTTCTAGTGGAATATATCTATTTCTAGAGGAATAGATCTATTTCTAGTGGAATATATCAATTTCTAGTGGAATATATCTATTTCTAGTGGAATATATCTTTTTGTAGTGGAATATATCTATTTCTAGTGGAATTTCTCTATTTCTAGTGGAATATATCTTTTTATAGTGGAATATATCTATTTCCAGTGGAATATATCGGAAGTCAGATGATAAGAAGTGATGAAGGGAAAACTGTTGCTCAATGGATGATTTCAGGTTTAGTTGATTTCTGAAATTTTGAAAATTTATTCTTTTCTTAAAATTAAAAAACGCTGTTCTTTTTTTTGTTTCAGTTAAACAAATTTTTAAGAAATAGACAGGGTCGATTTTTTTAGAATTTTTAGTGATAACAATTTTTTGAGGGAGTATTTATTATTATTTCTGGATTTGAGGGAGTATTTATTATTATTTCTGGTTTTGAGGGAGTATTTATTATTATTTCTGGTTTTGAATAAATTGTCTGTTTAGGTAAATCCTCTCCTTCCTCCACTGGTAAACCTGGAGATATCGACGCTATCTCTTCTTCTCAGAGCTCAGACGATAACAGGTAAAGTTAATCCATTCATTAATCCGTTTGTTTACAGTAGAACGGATTAAGTTAATTTCGTTTGGATATCTAACAATTAGAAACCTGACAGCAGGTGATGTACATTTCGTTGGGTCGTTTTTGGATAGTTTTTGGATCGTTTTTGGATCGTTTTTTGTCAATATTTTCTTTCTTTTTGAATCGGTTTCAAAATTGTTGAATCTAAAATTATGAATATTTTTCCAAATTTTGACTTGAACAGGAAATATAGGCCCAAACCACCCAAAAACTATTCGAAATCGAACGTGTTTTAACGATCGTTATTGGATAGTTTTCCATTTAAAAAAAAGCACACCATTACTTCTGTTTAACAATACTACACAATACGAGATTGTAAAAATACCATTCAGTTATTGTTTTACAGATTTAGCATATAATCTGCTTGAATTAAAAGTTTAGGCGTTGAAATTAGCGATTATTTAAAAGTTTCGTCCTCTGTGTTGAATAAATAATTTATTGATTCATCCAAACTTTTCTCATCCGTCAATTATATTTATGCTTTGGTAATTATTCCATTAAATTTGCACTTTTAGTTAATATAAAAATTAAATTAATCTATTTTATTAATTATAAATTAAATTCAGGGTTCGGAGTTTAGGAGTGACTGGTCCTGATTCTCCAGGAGTATTCTCACACTTTTACCAGGTATAGGAGGTACCTGGATACAGGATTGAGGGTTTAGGATACTGGGTTCAGGATACAGGGTTCAGGATACAGGGTTCAGGATACAGAATTAAGGATACTAGGTTCATGATCATGGTTCACGATACAGGGTTCGGGGTACAAGGTTTAGGGTACAGTGTTTAGGGTACAGGGTAATGGGTACAGGGTTCATGATAAATGGTTCTGGATACAGTGTTCATTAAATAGGGTTTAGGATACAGTTTCAGTATTCAAGATTAGGATACAGGATACAGGATTCAGGATTCAGACAGTTTAAAATACAACATTCAGTTTTCATCACAGAGTATACAAACTGAAGATTTCAGCGTTTATGGCTAAGGAAGGATAGATAAATAATAACTATAATATCTAAAATACAATTTTCAGGTTCTCAAGGATATAATTTTTAATTAAATTTTGTCCTCCTAAAAATTCAAAAGCAAAATAATTGTCAAATATAATTAGAAGAATCCCAAAGAATTGATTGATTTAATTGATTGATTTAATTGATTGATTTAATTGATTGATTTAATTGATTGATTAAATGCTTGATTTAGACCGGACAGAGTAGACAACAGAATTATTCCTTGATGTACAATTATTCTCATCAGTATCGAGAGCACAATAACACCAGGCAACAAATATAAATTAACATCCGTTCACATTTTTTGACATTTTTTAGAATTTATAAAATTACTTTTTACTTATTACAGTCTGCCTTCACTTCTCTCTTCGTTTAACTCTTCAGGGGTTAATATTGGTCACGTTCAACATAATTCACAGGTTTGTAATAATAATCATAATAATAATAATAGTAATAATAATAATAATAATAATAATAATAATAATAATAAAGATAATAATACCAAAAACTAATAATAATGATACCAAGACGGAGTATACTGGAAGTAGTCCCGGATATCCTGGGTTTCCAAGTTCCCTGAAGCTGGGGAAACGGAAGAAGCCCCGGCCTCCTAAAATTGGTCCTGATGGTATACCCTGTAAGAGAAAGAGTAGAGAAGGAACAACGACATATCTTTGGGAGTTTCTGCTAAAGCTTCTTCAGGTAAACAATAAATCAATCAATCAATTGTATTTAGAAAGCACAAAATTTACGTAAGTTTCAACGATCAAAAACTGCAATGATCGGGTTAATTTTGAAGTGGTGCCAGGCCAAGGCCCTTGTCTAACATTTCCTCTCCTTTCATGCTGTTTTCCTTGAAGTATATTTGAAATATCGTACTTTTGTTTCTTCGGCACTGTAGAAACTACTACTAGCGGCTTCTTACAAAAAGTTCCTTCAGGTGGTTTGTATTTTGGTACAGTGATAACCAGAAAACTCTGAAATAGGAAGACGACTTTTAGACTCTAAATATGTAGTCCAATCAGCATAGGACACGGCAATTGTGCAATGTAAAAAGACCCATTTCACTTACTTAGTATTTTATAAGTGTCTAATAAAACTATTTGCTTTGTAACAACAAATACACAGAAGTATTGCTATAAGGTCGTCTTCCTATTTCCGATATTTCTGGTTCAGTGTAGTTTTTGGTTCAGATTTTCTTTCATAGTCAAAATTTAGTTTAAAACAAATTTATTTTAAATTGTTTATTCCGAACATTTAGATTCTAATACCATGTCAAATATTAACCCTGGTAGAAGTTACATTCAAAACAAACAAAAAAGTGCAAAAACTATCCAAAAACGAAGCAAAACACGATCTAAAAGCGATGCAAAAACGATTAAAAAACAACCCTGTCGTAAAGATTGTTTTCGGATCGTTTTTCCAGTTTATTGTTTGGTTAGGTCAAAGATAAGAAGTTTTAATAAAAGCAAACTTTAACATAAAACAGCAATCGTTGAAGTTTTATTGAAGAATACGATCCTAACGATTAAGAACAGTTTATGTTTAGGATAAGGATTGTTGTCCTAAATATATAAAATGGAGTAACAGAGAGAAGGGAATATTTAAGCTTGTGGACAGCAAGGTATGAATTATCTTGCTAAAATTAAAAATACAAGCAAAATAACATTTCAAATAAAATTTTTTTTTATTAAATTTAACTTCTTTCAATTTAAAATTCAGTTTTTACCCCGGGATACTCAAGGGTTCCCTCAACAAAATTCAGCAAATTTGGTTCCGTTTTTTGCACAATTATATATAATCAATAATCAATATATATATATATATATATATATATGTATTTAAGTTTTTAAACTTCACATTTCATTCAAAACAGAATTATACTAAACAAAATGTTTCATGTCTCATGACCATCCTCAGTAGTCAAAATTTTTTGAACAATTACATTTTATATATATATACTAGCTAAAAGGCCCGGTGTTGCCCGTGGAAAAAAAGAGAAAATATTTGAAAAAAACAAATTTTGAGAAAAAATTAAGATTTTTTTGCCTATAAACCCACCCATGAGTCTCCATAAAAAATTTCAGCCCAATCGGTCCAGCCGTTTGGCCGGCTATAGGCAACATGTACATATACTAATGTCTTGTTTTATCATATAGGTATATATATATATCAATCATCTATATTATAAAACAAAACATTATATATTATATATAATAAATATATAAATATTCAAAGAATCAGCTTCAAATTAAAACATTTTAACATATTTCATAATCTCACTTTACATTATGTTTTATGCCTTGCGGCCATCCTCATTAATTAGATTAATTCTATATAAAATTTACATATTATATATTATACCACATTCTTATCGGATTTACTACGTAGCATAATTTTGATTATTACACTTTCTTCCTACGCATAATATATTAATATTAATCTACTGAGGATTAATATATATTAATTCTATATAACATTTTTAATATTTACATATATATATATTAATTTATAACAATTACCAG
Source organism: Eurytemora carolleeae (assembly GCF_000591075.1). NCBI lineage: Eukaryota > Metazoa > Arthropoda > Copepoda > Calanoida > Temoridae > Eurytemora > Eurytemora carolleeae. The sequence continues at coordinate 130,863 of NW_019397101.1, forward strand.
GTGCTTCATTATTACTACAGAGTTGTAATCCAAAAATAGAACTTTAAAGGGTGTTTTCGAAAATATGAGAATATTGCAGGGTGTTTCAGAAAACATGAATTATTCAGGGTTGTATCAGAAAATTTTAATATAACAGGGTGGGATAAAGGAAAAAAATAAAATAATATAAACATTTTTACGGTAAAATTCATTATAGACGTGGTATAAAGTAATTATCCCTAATGTTAAATTATTATGACTATAATACAGGCTGTGAGTCGGCTCTGGGGTCTGCATAAGAACAAGCCAGACATGAACTATGAAACCATGGGCAGGGCATTGAGGTAATTTGGTTTATCAACAAATAATACGAAGACGACATTTTCCGAAATGTATCAGAGTTCATTGATCTAAAATTAGAAAAATCTTCGGTTTTCAGCACTTTATTAAACGATAAACGATTACAGTTAGCGCAAACTATTGAAATTTTTAATAAAATTAGTATTTTTTTATAAAGAAAGAATTTACAAGAAAAAGATTAAAATTACAAAACTAATATGGATTAGCGAAACTTTACAATTAAAAAAAGTATAAAGAAAACAATAATTCAAAAGGATCTTGAGCTGGGAACTCTTGAATTGTGGAAATCCAGATCAATACTTGATCTGGATCTAATGTTAATCTCCAGATTAGTTTAATCTTTATTCGATGGCACGCATGGTAATCATACCCAGCCAGGGGTTGAAGGGAGCTTTGCTCAGGGGAGAAAAAACTGAAAGTGAGAGATTAAGTATTGGTTTTCAAATTAAAAGTGTCTAATACGGTATAATTCAAGGGATTAAGTATTGATCCTCAAATTAAAAGTGTCTAGTACAGTAGAAATCAAGGGATTAAGTATTGATCCTCAAATTAAAAGTGTCTAGTACAGTAGAAATCAAGGGATTAAGTATTGATCCTCAAATTAAAAGTGTCTACTACAGTAGAAATCAAGGGATTAAGTATTGATCCTCAAATTAAAAGTGTCTACTACAGTAGAAATCGAGGGATTTAGTATTGATCCTCAAATTAAAAGTGTCTAGTACAGTAGAAATCAAGGGATTGATCTTCAAATTAAAAGTGTCCACGGTAGAAATCAAGGGATCGGGATTATGAGTATCTAATGCTAAAGTTCCAAGCTCTGTTTAGCCTGTGTAAGGCACCATATTCTAAGCTTTCGATACGTACTCAGTAATCTGCTGTACACTGATTGAACAAACAGTGGGATTTAGTAGACAATGAATGTCGCCATTTTTAAAATGTTGTTTATGATTCAGGTACTATTACCAGCGAGGTATTCTGGCTAAAGTTGACGGACAACGACTAGTTTATCAGTTTGTTGATGTTCCAAAGATCGGAGAAATTGTTGAGGTTGATTGTAATCAGCTATAGATTCGTAGTCAGCTGTTGAAATCAATATCAGCTGCTAATGGTTATCAGCTACTGATTTTGATCAGCTGCTAATTGTAATCAGCTGTAGATTGTCATCAGCTGCAGATTTTAATCAGCTGTAATCAACTACTGATTGTGATCAGTTGCTGATATTGATCAGATGCTGATTATGATCAGCTGAAGGTTTTAAAAAGCTAAAATTGTAATAATCAGCCAGGGCCGCACTGATCAGCTCTAAAATCAGCTTTAAATTAATTACACGTTGAAAAATCAATCAGAGCTGTTTTCAAAGAAATTTCATTCTTTAACATTCTTGTTGTACAATGTATGTTGTTATTGTACATTCATTGTCAAAACATACCAATTTACGTAACAAGAAAGGCCAAGTAAAATGAACCTGTTTTTATACAATTTTATACAAATATTTCTATTTCAATATACATTCCCGGTGAATCGTTTTTTTTGGCGCAAGCAGCAACAAGAAAACTTTTTTTTATATTTTAATTTTTATTGAATTTTGTTTATTTTGCTAATTCAGAAATTTAGATAATCTTGCTATTTTTACGAAATCAGCAAGGGACACCTTCTTGAGCTGAGGTTGATTCCGAATTTGAGTCACATTTAGATTTAGTCAGTTATACATACACTTGTTATCTTATACACAGAATTGTAAACACAAAAATTTATTTTTATTTAATGAAGTTTTAGAAAGAATAACTTTCACATCACATTTGTACGGCATTAAGTATTTTATAGCGTAGACAGTCGACGCCATGATGATTTTGAAATATTCGATTTGGAACTTTTTTCCAACACAACTTGAATCATTTTGATTTAACGAGTTTTTAATCTGATTTTACCGTTCATGTTTTTCTTTTTAACTCAGTCATTTTTTAAATTATAATGAGGGCATTATACAGAGGATAAATTACTAGACTGACTGCGGTTTCATAAAAAGCCAAAAAACCAACAAACCTATATTTAAATTCTTAACTTAGCTTGCTTTTTTACAGTGTTAACTGAAAATCTTTAGAAAGTCCTCTTTGCTTTGCTTGTAGAAATCGATACTTTTTCACTTTTGTTATTGTTATTGTTGTTTTATGATTAAATGCTTATTTTTATATAATTTGGAAGAATTTTTAAATAAGCATTTCACATGTTTTATATTGTGTTAAAAATCATCTATTTATTTATTTATATATTTATTAATAAAATCTTTAGTTTAATTTTTAAATCTTTTAAATCTTTTTTTTTCTGCAACTGGATTTCCAGTGCACTCGTGACCTTTTGTATTTTTAATTCTAGTATTGCTCGCGACCCAGCAGCCATTTTTTCTTATCAAAAGACAGTTTATTGATTTTGAAGATTTTTCATTTTTTTTGGTGGATTTCAAATTTTTTTAAAAGTTGAACTCTTTAGAGACTTACAATAACATACCGTCTTTGTACCAAAAAAAAATTAGAAAATTTAGACATTTTGTGATTTATAAGATAATCTTAAACTGCAGGACAAAGTTCATCATAAAAACAAAATTCAGTTACTTTTGAATGTACAAGGCAAGCAAATTAAGTCTTTGAATAAAAGAATAATGAATATTATTTGCTATATATAGGGACCTGTGTTCATTATGTTTTATCTAAGAGATTTAATTATTTTTTCTCCGACGTCAAGGAGCTTCCATGTATAAGAGAGAACCCTGTATACCCCTGCTATAGAATCAGAGGTAGTTCAAACTGAACCAACTGGTCAAGCTTTTCAAGACCTACTTGTTTTAAAAAATTTTAGACCGCTAAATTGAATAGTTAGGTGTTATGGAGGTTATAAATAAATAAATAAAAATAAAAATATAAAAAATATAAAAATAAATAAAAAATTTAATCTTGTAAGTCAAATAGATTATTTAGTACAATAGGTGGCAACAGAGAAATGGATAAATTATACACGACGTCACAAGTGTCAAATATAACAAAGAAAACGAAATTTTCTCACATTATTTGACATGTTTTTCAAGATTAAATAAAAAAGTTTAAAAACAGAAAATAAATAACACATAAAATTGCACTTTTTCACTGTAAGGAAAGCTCTTTATTCTAAAATTGTCTTTATTATGAATAATTTTGTCGGACATAATACTCAGCTGACACTTGTGATGTAAGAATACAGCTGTACTGAGAGTGTACAAATACTACGTTGCCATCTATTGTACTTAAAAATTTATTTGTTGTAAGTTATAAAAAAACATCGGAGGGGAGGGGGTGGGGGCTTAGGACCATATAACCAGGATTATCCATCAAGCATGAGATAGAAAAGACGACCTAAAACTATTTCAATATGATGATTTCTTGTTTAAATTAAGTCTTCTGCCTTTAATGTCATTGTTTAATAGCTGTTTTTGATCTAAAAATTGAACTAAACAATGTCGCAGAATTGCTGGGAACTGTGGACTTCTAAAAATTCTATAAAATACTAGCTGAAGGAGCTGAAATGTCCGGCGTCTCCCGTGGACTTTTTAAAAGTAGACCTAAGAAATAATAATCAGATTTTTGAAATTTTTTTTTGTCTTATATGTTACCCCCGGGCCGGGTACTCCTCTTAAAGGTTCCTAAAAAAATTTCAGCCCATTCGGTCCAGCCGTTTGACCAGCTATAGCTGACATAAAAATATATATATATATATACGCATGCATACAAATATATATATAAAGCAAAAAGCTTTACTAAAAAGTCTAAAGATGAAAGACTTAATATTTTGTACAAGCTATATTAAAATGTCGTCTTCAATGATGTTTCGTTGTTTGTTGTTCAACGAGGGGAGGAAGGCCAGCCGCAACAAATTCTCGTCATAGCCACATTCTCCTCATTTTCTCGTGCAAACCATTTCGAAATCCTCGTCCTTCGATCATTAAGTGTTTAAAAGTTTCTAGTTTAATTGTATATAAAACTACTTTTAACAAATCTGGCCACGTTAATAGGGCATACAAAATGGATAGATTAAAGTATTGCAATGATTAAATCATGTTTGAAACTTTAGAAACATGAGAATGATGTCAAACTTTATTTAAGTAAAACTTAAAACCCTTCTGCCTTCGTAATGGCCAACCTTCGCGATATGAAATAAATAGCAAAATATTTGTCATATCTCTGCCTATAATTTTCCCCATGGAACCATCCGGAAAATATTTATGGTTTTCACTATAATTAACAAAAAAGATTTAAGTTCTATAACTCGGAATTTATTTGCGGCATTCTACACCAAGAATATCTGAAAATTCGCGTAAAAAAAGATGAACATTTTAAAGGACATAGAACTCAAGAAAATTTTGATATCATTTATTTTTAATTTTAAGAAGCTGGGTTCTGTTGAGTATACATCTTTTTGACTTACACGTCGACCATAGCACATAAATTCTTTTCCATACAGCTAGATGTCCTTGTTCAGTTCATCATTGACATATTCAATAAAAATTTTCTTTTTTTGTTTGATTTGATAAACATGCCGTATAGTTCTTACATATAGAATCAAGTTTTAACTTTAAATAGTCTAATGAGCATGAGATAGAGCAGTTGTACAAGAGCGTCGGAAAACCCGTCGGTCGCGGGGTGCAATTTAAACAACAATACTTGTACGGTGTTAGCAGACCCATTTAACTTAATTAGTGAATATACTATTTGCTTTGTAACTGAAGTATTGAAGTAGTGTCGTCTTCCTATTCCATTGTTTTCTGGTTCTCAATGTATGTGAATTTTAAGATTTGTTTGCGGATTTCCAAAAAATGTGTTTGTGGAACTTATTTGTTATGTCTGGCATATTATGGAATTTGGCAAATTTTTCTTTCCGGGGGGGGGGGAGGCTCAGCACCCGTTGAGGCCTGAAAACACCCTGAAAATAATATATTTCAATGATCCAGGGGGGGGGGGGTAGGGTAGATCCTAGCCGTAACCCCACTGTATTCGTATTTAAAGAAACAGTTTTTCAAGAATTTTTAAGTAAAAAAGTAAAAAAAGATCTAAATAATTGGATAAAATGTATTTATTTACACCTTTTGGTGTTGAATTGAAGATTTGGAAAATCATAATTATCCTAGATGTCTCTTTTACAGAATAAACACAATTATAAATTAGGATATCTCATTCCTATTCCTTGACCAGATATGGGCACAAAGCACCCCGGACTAACCAGAGTGAGAAGCATTCAGTTTCTTTTATTTGAAATTAACGTGTTTTGGTCTATAAGTCATAATTCAATTTATACTTACAGATTTGTTTCTTCTGTACTGTACTTCAAGTATTTGGGGAAATCTGGCTAAAAATTATTAAATCCACGTGAAATTGGGAATTATTCAGAATCGGACATGCCACCTAATTTTGGAGCGTCTCTTAAAATTACGTGTTTAGTCCCTTTAAAGAGGAAAGTAAAAAAATCGCCCCTTTTGAGAAAACTTCTCTGTAATCATTTTCAATTCATATTAAAGGGAGTGTTAGCGTAATTTCAATTGACCCTCCATGTGCAAATATGGCCCGATTTCCAACCCTGAAAAGCTTTGAATTAGAGAGATCAATGATTATAATTTTGGAAGATGATTATTTTTAAAAACGACCATATTTTCGACATTACTGATGTTATAAAGGTTTCAAGGGTACCTTTGTGAATCTGGTCTCTTGATCTTGAAATAAGCGTTGTACACACAAAAGAAACAATTAAAGAAAATATAATATTTTTATTAATATTTATTAAAATCGTAAAAGATCATTGAAGACTCTCAATCTTAATCAAAATATAAAAATCAAAAAGTTTCTTGATCATTGATGCACACACAACAATTTGTTTATACAAAATTGAGAAAGTTTTTAAAAGGTTTTCCAGCAAAAGAGCTGACTATTTTATGAATGTGCAATTTTATGTTAAATTACTGAGTCTTTGAACTGTTATAAAATCAATTTATTTTTATTGAGTTGCTCAGGCAGGCAATTCATAATATATAAAATATTCAAAATTCGACATAAGGACAATTATTTCACAACAGTCTTTTACATAAAAAGGAGATTTTCTACTGTGAAACCCTTAATAACGAATACATCGGAAGAATTTATCAAATGTCGTCTTGACAATTTTTTAATGAGTTTTATACTACAGGGTGTCCCACATCATATTAGACCGAGAACGGGTCTAAGTTACGATTTTCGGGACTAATTAGAAAATTTCATTAGAATGAATCATTTTGAAAAATAACATAAGGCTTATATAAGAATTTTCTTGCGGAAAATGATAAGTTTTTCAAGTATTAAGGGTTTATTTTGGTGTTGAAGATTGGAGATTATCTAATATTATATGGGACTCTCTGTATATTACGTAAATTTTAGTATTTGCGAAAATAAATAAATAGCCATGAATAAACGGGAACAGTTTTAAATATAATCATTTAATTAAAAAACTAAATATCTGCAACATTCCATTATCAGAAAGTGAAGAATACGACATTTGATGAATTCTTTCGATGTATGACTTATTAAGGGTTTCACTGTACAAGCTATACATTTTTCATTGACTCCTATACTATATTTTTTAACCGGTTTGAATAAGAATACATTTAATATTATCATACATAATACATTTTCCTTGGAAAAGGTTAAAAATAAGAATTTTTGTACAAAACATAGGAATTTTTCTAATTTTGAATCGATGACTGAGTATTTTCTAGCAATAGATGGAATGTTTTGTTGCGCCCTGGAATGTTATAAATCATAAAATGCAGACGTATCTTCTTTCAAAAGATAAAGAATAAAAAAGAATTCTGAAATTATCAAAAAATTGTTTTGAAAATCCAAATATCTTCTTAAAATAACAAAGCCTAAGCAGATTTTAAACATAAAAATCTACCAGCACAATTAAATACAAGTTTTTTTCAACTTGGCATTAATTGAAGATTTTCAAAGATCCCACCGGAGATATTTTAGGTCGATAATAACGTCAAAATGAAAAAAAATTGTGACTTGAAATATGACAATTCCGTTTTTAATTCTTATAAATATTGATTTAATCAATAAATAAAAAAATATGTATTTTTGTTTCAGCAAGTTTGGAATGTTTGAAATATACTGCCGCACAATTTTAAAAACAGCTGTTTTGCTTGGCTCCTTAAACAGCTGTTTAATGGGCTCCCTAAACAGCAGTCTAGTAGACTTAAACGACTGTTTATTAGGATCATGAAAGAGCTGTCTATAGTCAGCTCTCTAAACAGCTGTCTTGTGGCTCCCTAAACAACTGTCTGTTCGGCTCCCTAAACATCTGTCTGTTCGGCTCCCTAAACATCTGTCTGTTCGGCTCCATAAACAACTGTCTGTTCGGCTCCCTAAACATCTGTCTGTTCGGCTCCCTAAACAGCTGTCTGTTCTGCTCCCTTAACAACTGTCTGTTCGGCTCCCTAAACATCTGTCTGTGCGGCTCCCTAAACAGCTGTCTGTTCGGCTCCCTAAACAGCTGTCTGTTCTGCTCCAATGGCAATTGTTACTGATTTTTTGCTGAGACCGCTGGCAACAGAAGGATTGTCCTAAACATATTGGTTTTCTTTCAAACAAAGTAATAAAGAAATAATGTTTAATAGGTTTTGTCAGCGTAGTTACAAGTGACCCTCTATGGAAAGATGGCAATGTCTGATTTACAACGGTACCCTTGAAACCTCTCTCTGATTAGTAATGTGGAAGATACTGTTGTTTTTCTAGGCTCAAAGTGTTTCATTCTGGAAATTCTTATGTTTTTTTTACTGTAGTAGAAATGCCCAACCCATTTTTAAAAGAAACTGCACAATTGAGAATACACAGTTTAAAAAATACAAATATTGACATCTTATTTGATAATACAAAGCGTTTAAGTGTTTCGAGGAGAATCGGGCATTGCCATCTTTGCATGGAGGGTCACTTGAAATTACGCTTACAGACCTTCTATATGTATACTTTGCTTTTCTGTTTGTTTGTTTGTCTGTCCGTTTGTATCCAATAATCGTCAAAACGGCTGAACCGAGCGGGCTAAATTTTTTGTGGGACCTCTAGTGACCCCAGGGAAGGTTTTTGAATAATCAAGTTTTCAAAAATTGCCCTCTAACAAAATTCAAATTTTGACAATTTTGAAAATCTACGAAATGTTTACAAAGAGAACATATGTTCACAATTGAAATAGAAGATGGGCGCGAAGCGCCCTAAACACCCAGTCGAAGCAAAAATTAACGTCTTAAAATAAATGTTACCTTATTCTTGGGTTTCTTCATACTGGACCGTATCGGGTTAGAGATATCTAAACAATAAAATAAGGTTTAAAATATAAAACATACAAATTTAATCTCAGGGATCCCACCACTATGTCCCTGTATTTGCTTATTTTATGACGGACAGAGAAGCTAGTAATAATTTTGTTAGTTTATCTGTGTATAAACAGTGTAAAAAGATCAAGTGCTAGGGTTAGTAAAATTTTGTTATTTATGAACCTGTTATTTTTATATATATCTTAAAATTATCAATTTTGTATTAAGAAAAGGCTTGTTAAAATTTGTTGTAAAATTACTTTTTGTAAATACTGCATAACGCATATGTTTTCACTAATAAATATGTAATACAGATTTTACTTTTTAGAAATTTCTTTATGTAAGTTTTTTAATAAAATACAAAAAAGTGAAAGAAGAAAAAACAAAAAATAAAAGAAAAAACCAACCATAGGTTCTGCCAACCATTTCCATTTTACCATTATGGTTACAAGAGCCATCTAATACAGCATGCATGGTTATAACTTTTTAAATACAACAAAAAAGGAGTTTTCAATTTTCTAAATTTAAAAACTTTTGAAAAGTTTTTTTGGGTTTAATGATAAATAAAACATTTACTTTTTCTTGTTTGTTTAAAGTTTAAATTTTTAGTCATTTCACCTAAATCAACGAAGTAAGGATATTTTTTTTGGTTCAAAGAAATTGAGTCTTTGCCACAAACTCTGATTTTATAATCCCGATATCTTTGTAACCCAATGTCGTATACCTTAGATATTTCAAACACTAAATTCTGTTAAATCAAATATTCTAAGTTTGAAATATCAACGGTTGCAGAGATGTAGGAATTAGAAAATTCGAGTTTGTGACAAAAACTCAGTTCATTTAAAAATGCGCGGAAAGTGTTATATATGAATATCCATGAAATTAGAAACTTTGGAAGTTTTAAACTTACTTGATGAGAAGGATCCAGTTGATCCCAAGCTGTTGGTTAAACTCTGAGTGGAGTTCAATGAATCCATGGATCCATGTCCGGGTCCCTTCAAGGGATTGTAGGAGACACGGCCCTCGGGGTTCAAGTTCACACCCATACTCACACCCGAAGGAATACTCGGTCTAGATTGAACCTAAAACAGTCGCAACATGAAGGAAAAGAAAAAGAGAGAAAAAGTATTTTTATATTTTTCAAAATTATTATGAAATCTAACTAAATATGTATTTTTTTCAACAAGAACTAAAAATGGACACCATGAAATATACCAATCAAAATACATACTTAAAAGTTTCAAATTGAAAATTTTTCTTTTTCAATTTGAAACTTTTAAAAAACAAAATAAACACCATTTGGTCCTTTCCAAATGTTAAAAGAACTGAATTCTTCTGTGCAAAGTGAAAATACAAACACTACTGTGAGAGTCAACTAATTTTTAAGAAAGAAGTATATACAGGGTTAGTCATTAAACATGAGTTCCCTGCCTTATGTTTTCAAATCACGCTGTATACCACAATTGTGAAAGAATCAGATTGAAGAGGATTAATAGATAGATAGATAGAAAGTAGACATTATTTGTACATTAGATTTTATGTACGTACACGGTAGCGAACAGGGGTTACAAAGTTTATCCAAATTTAACACCTTGTCTAATAGTTGAACAAAAATACGGAACAAATTTTAAGGTTTGCTGAAACAAAAATCTTATCATCAGAAAAAGAGGCGAAACTAAATATTCATTATATATAAAAAGCAAGCAAGACAAAAATATAAAAAGATATTTGTACCTTCAATGATAAAATAATAAAAAAATATTTTGAAACGGGGTTTTCTCTTTCCAGTACATAGAATTAGTACAAGAACAGTTACAGGAACAATTGTACAGTATAAGTTTATGAAAATGGGAGTACAGCAAATAGAGATCATAACATAGACCAAAAAATATCAAGACAGAGCGGTGCATGTCACCTTTGATTGGTTGGAGTATCTTTCTACTATTTACGTAGTGTTCATTAGTTAATAAAACCCATTTGGGGTTTCATAGCCTGGTCTTGTTTTGAATAACGGACGTCATACACCACTCCTTCTCTTTAGATATTACATCTATTGACCAATGATTTACCTTGTGACTTCCGCTTGAGGATTTACGCTTAGTGGACTGTCTGTGATGATTTATACTCGGTGGTTTAAGTTTGCTTGGGTCAGTTTCATCACAAATGGATCTTTGACTTAGAGTACTGGGTCTCCTTATCTCAACGGATGGTTGGGTCGAATAAGCTTGTCGCGGCTGCATGTACTGTACCGGTACATGTTCTGTTGAGCTCGCTAGTTCAGCCCAACCTTGCCCAACAGGCAGTGAGCTACTCCTTTTATCAATTTTTAACCTTTTAGAAGGAGATTCAACTGCCATTTCTTGAGCTTCATCTACTTGCTTTGTCTGAATTTTACTTCCCCAACCACTACACCAATCATTTCTCATTAAAAAGAATTAAAAAATGGAAAATTTTAGTAAAAATGAATTAAAATCTTAAAAGAAAGAAATGTTTGCCTTGCCTAAATAAAGACCACTTCATCTTCCCCTCGTTTTCAGGATCCAAATTAGCAGGTTCAGACGGGGGTTCAACTTCATTCTGTTCTATATTTTTCTTTAGAATAGGAGGCTTTGTTTGTACCATTGAGACTTCTCTATGATTGGCAATGTTGGATGATAAGGGATCAGGTTCAGGCTTGTTGCTCTTGTTTGCAAGATTCTGAGCTTCTTTTTCTGCTTGCTTCTTTTCCTTTTTAGCTTCTTTTTTAGTTATTTTTGGTTCTTGAATTTTCTCAGGAACTGAACTTTTAGGTACTTTATTTTTCTCAACACCTTTCTCCTGTTTCTTTTCCTGTTTACTAGTAAACTTAAAGAATGAAGAAGGTTTCTCAACTTTTGTTTCCTTAACAAACCCTTTGTTTAGATTTGAATCTAAAGGAGAAAAAAACTCAGCATTTTTAGAAGCTTCATTGCCTTTCCTGACTTCTGAGTAAGCCTCTGCGTTCCAGGAAGAAGCAGATTCTTTGGATTTAAATAAGAGAGTTTCAGTTTTCTGATCACTTGGTGACATCATTTCTGATTTCCCTGTTTGTAGCTTGAAGAATGAAAATGGAGCAGTTTTCTCATCATCAACTGATATAATAGGACTGGTTTGTTCAAGTTTAGAAACCGGTGAGAACTTTTCAGTAAAAGAAGAGGAGACATCAGGTGTAGACGTTTTTATCTGATCAAGATCAAATGAGAGACCATCACTACTCTGTGACAGATCATGATACAACCCTGGCTTGCTAGGAGATGGGTGAAGGTACACCTTGCATGGTTGGTCCTTGTTTGAAAATGAATTAGTTTTAAAATCTGTTTCACTAAGATCTGTACTCTCAGAGGAGATTGCATTTTTTAGAACCGCAGGGGATCTTTTAGTTTTTTGAGCGTCTATGGGCTTGTTCTTTACAGAACTTTTCTTCCGTAAGCTGCGTGTTTTCACTGTGAGGCTTCCTTTCTTCTGGTCACCACTGAACTTAAAAAATGGACGTCCCTCTAAATCTCGTTTCTCTTGGTTGCCTCCAAACTTGAAAATTGATTGGATCTGCAATGGCTGGTGCATATTATTACCAGGAAGCACCTGGTATTCCAGCCTTTCGGAAGAATCGTTTTTTTCAGGTTTGCCATTTTTAGTAATCTTTTTGTCTGGCTTGAAGTTATTTTCTTTCCCAAGACTTTCCAATGACTGTTCAACATTTGAATCACTTTCTTGCACTGGTTTTCTTGTTCTTTCTTTTCTTAGAGAAGGTTTCCTGCTTTTAAAGTTAAAGAATGTAAATTGTTCTGTCTTCTGCACCCCTGGTCTATCATAACCTGGTGATAAGTCACTGGTAGACATTTCACTGGTACTTGTTTTAAAATCTGAAAATCCAGTGTCATACGTTATGTTAGGATTAGAGGACACTATATCAGGACTTAGTTCACCGGAAGTATCAAGACTAGTCTCACTACTGGCCTCTTTTCGTTTACTGAATCCAGCTCGGAAATTTATATTTTCTTTTGTATTTTTTTCTGATGTTCTCTGTTGGACTGCATTGTTTCCCTGTTGCATCATATTACTGGGCTCATGTTTCTCAGTTTTAGAATTTTTAGCTTTAGAAACTTTATCCCCAGCCTTTGATTTGGAGGAATAATTCATTCGCATACTTGCTTCCTTCTTCATCGCTGATACCTCGGCTGGGGAAACCTTCTCCTTTGATGGAGTCCTATCCTTTCTTACCAAATATTTTTCTTGTTTGCTATTGAGATGCAGTGGTAAAGAGGTGGGGGGCTGTTTGATAGGAGATGCTGGAGATTTATTGAAATCTGCACCTTTTTTGGAAGTATTTTTTGAGTCGAGTCGGAAAAAGGAGGGTTTTTCAGATGAGCGCCTAGCAACTTCTCTTGCTGCTACTTCTATTGGCATTTCTGGTTCATTGAGAGACTTTTGAGGTTCTTTTGCTATGATACTGTGAGCTTTTGGGTTTACTTTGTTGAGCAAGGGTTCTGCTACTCTAACTTGTTGATTGAACTTTACATGAGCCTTTTCAAAATTTGGATGAGTTGAGCGTCTATTTTCATGGTACACATTTGTTACTGAATCAGTCTGAATTGGCAAGCTTTCATTACTAAAGTTTTCAGATGAAAATGTTGGATTGTCGAACCCTGCAGTCTTTTTCTTCAAGGAGGATTTACGTTCAAAATTTTCCGTTTGTTTATAAGGTTCGGGCATTGAGTGATAGTCAGGAAATATTATTTTCTGAATTAGAGATTCCTCCTGAGTATTGGACTGAAGAAATTTCTGCTCTGATAAATTTGGTTGATTTGATTTATTGATAGGTATGCTCTGTTTTGGGGGCATAAGTTCTCTTTCCAATCGAATGATTTCAGGATTTTCTACGATTTTTTCAGGATTTTTAGCTGAAATGACTGACTGGCTGTCCAAAAATGCATTTGACAAAATTGCTTGTCCACTGGGATATTGAGTTTCATTTGTACTTAAAGGTTTTATAGAGTTTCCAATAGTTATGTTTTTGGCCGACATGTTATAATGGGAACTGTAGAATATTTTTCCAGGTTGGGATTCTGGAATGGGTTTGGGAGGTGCTGGTTGGAATATATCTATGTTTATCGATCTGTCCGAAGATGAATATTGGTCATTTAACTCAGCTTGAAGACGTAGCTGGGTTGTTAATACTGAAGGTATTTCTTGAAATGAGTTTTGTGTCAAGGTTGGAAGAGAGACTGGGCTATTAAAGTTGTTCTGTGTGGGGGTTGAGCTTATTCCAGGGAAAATATTTTTCTTGAGAAACGGTGGTTTTTTCCGAGCTCCATCTGAATACTTTGGAACAGATTTGGCCATCTAGAAAAAATTTAATTTGACCCCACGCAGATATATGAGTAAAGAAGAGGGTGGAAAGCTAAGCATTCAGTAACATCAATGGCAGACCAACACAAATCAGGCATGCGCTTTAGCCTTGAGCGCTAACTATTGGTTAGAAAAGAAATGAAAATTAGCCGAATATCTTGATACAAAAGTACGATTGCTCAAGGTTTGATTATGAATCCTCCATATTGTCTGTAAATGCGGGGTGATATGTGTAAAAATTGCTGCTGTTCACTGTACACTGTTCATGTACTACTCATTTATATATGTACCTAAAATCCCCGTACAATTTTTAGTTGAGTACAATTGTATGTTGATATATATTTAGATTGAAGGGACACAAAACAAATTAAATGCTGAACATTATAAATTTGTTTAAAGAAAGTTCCTTCAAGTAAAAAATCATCTTGTTTGCGTTCAGAATTTAATGCAATGTGTGAAAAATTTTGCAAAGTGAAGATTTTGTAGAAATGTCATGCATGGGATGCAGCAACCAGACCATGCAGTATTGTAAATATGGGATGCAGCAAACAGACCATGCAGTATTCTAAATATGTATTGCATATTATGAGAAAACAGTTTTTACAATTTTAAAATAAATTGCCTTCCCTTGTCAATTTTGGCTGTTTTGTAAACAAATCAGTAAAACATGCAACTTCAAATTAAATTTGACGTTAAGAAAAATTAAAATTATTGAAATTTTAAAGAAAAAATAAGCAAAAATAAATTTTCATTATTACACTTTTTACGTCAATTTTCAAAAAAGCTAATTCGAATTTTGAAAGTTTATGAACAGATATTCAAAAAACAAAAGAAATATTTAAGTTTTAAAATGTTTAAATCATAAAAAGATTTTGATTTTTTTTCGATTACTGTATTCAACTTATTAATGAGACGCGTTTAGTTTATTTCATATCTCCGTATAAATCTCTACGTCTGGTTGCACCGGATATCCGGTTACTAGGTATATGAACGGAACTCAAGAAAGGAAGATACACCTTTAATACTCATTCTTTACACTATCAAAATTTTAGAAAAATGATAACAATATAAGAAAAAAAAAATATTTTTAAAAGAAATATCATCATTTGTTGACACAAGTTTAATAAAAGCTCAAAGAAACAAGTATTTTTAAAAATAAATCTAAATTAATTTAAGCGCGAGTTTTAAAATATTAAACAAAAAGCGTTTGTTTTGAAGTTTGTTTTTGCTGTGTATATTGTTTTCATTTGCGACTATTCTAAAATCAAGAAAAATTGAGGAACAACTCTAAAATTTTGAAATTTTGTATTATTTCGATAAAGATAGATTTTTTACATGATATCATAAACTAACTTATAAACTCTAGAACTGATTCAAGAACAAGAAATCTAGAATTGATACATGGGCAAGAACTGTAGAATTGATACAAGAACAAAAACCTAGAATAAGTAATCTAGAATTAATACAAGAACAAGATCTCTAAAATTAGTACAAGAACAAAAACCCAAGAATACTAAAGATTGGTATGATTTTTTTTCTGGAACAAAAACATTGGATAATATATTTTTAAAAAAATGTACATGCACTACCCCCATCATTTTGTTACTGTTTGGGATGGAAATTTAGATTTAATTTATCTTTAACTTAAAATAACATTAGACATAGATTCTAAATTTCCATCTTGTAAGGGCCTTGTCATAACCATCTACTTAACAAATCCACCAAATTCTTTATGTACATAACTACTAACAATATTTTTGCTGTATTGTACATACCTGAGGCTGAGCTAGCTGTCCGGTCAAGTTGTATGATGGCTGGGCGTACTGTGGTAGCGTACCGTTATAAGCATTGTTGATTTGACCGCCGTTTATGTACGCGCCTTGGAAGACATTTCCGTTTGTATTTGAAGGATATTGTTGTTGAGAGGAGGCTGGCAGATACTGCGTAGAAGCCGGAGCCGGATACTGGGGTAGGGCAGAGGTTGTCAGATGAATAGGCGGAGACTGTTGGTTTGGGTAGAGGTCACCAGAGGTTCCGGTCACGGCTATTCCAGCGTGATTGCTTGGTCTAAATAATAACAAGGTTATTAAATAAAATTAATCAGTATCACAGATTAAAGAGAAAGAACAAGAGGTTTCTTAATTTTCTTAATTTTCTTAATTTTCTTAATTTTCTTAATTTTCTTAATCTTAATTTTCTTAATTTCCTGAACCGGTAAATACCAAATATATTCCACTATTCCACAATGGCAAACTAGAAAACGTTATTAGGTTTACTGGGTACAATTAAGTACATTTTTAGGTTATCACGCTGCTACGCTCAACTAAACACATTTCTTGTCATATCTCTGTAATCTGTGCAGGATATGGCATTCAGTGAATTACAAACAATTACAATATTATAATAAAACATTTAAGCTATTTAAGGTAGTAAAATAAACCAATTTCACAAACAAAAATAACAACAAATACATAAGAAAAAAGTTAACATAAAAAAGTCAGCACCTTTAAAAGAATTGTCAACTTTTTAAGACAGAATCTTTTAAAGGTGTATAAGCACCTTTTAAAAAAGTGAAAGAAACGTTGAAAAAAAGCTGTTAGACCATTTAATAACAAACCAAACGGAAACATTTTTTAAATTGATTCTTTATATATAAAATTTATTTCACAACACAACAGAAGTCAGCAGTTTTGTATTGAGATATTCCGTGATGGGAATACCCTGCAGAGATAACTTTTATGTTAGGAATCAAGCATCAATCTTCAAATTTAAAAGTGCCCACAATGGATATCGAGATCAAGAGTTCAAGATAAATTATAAGTGAAATATAAGTTCCAATCTCAGATTATATATCTATTTACTTTAAAAAAATTGTATTTACTGTTAGAATATATCATCAGAGATAGACAATGATATCGAAATTTTAAAGTTTTATACATCAAATTTAAAATCTTATTTCAACAAGTAATGTTAATTCTTTTAATATATTTTTTGTCCTCTTAAAAGTTACGTAAATGGAGAATTTGTAAACCAAAGTTTAAAACGTGAACTTTAACGGAGAACATTATTTTCTAGAACTTTCTGTTAACATTTCTTAAAAAAAAAAAAATCTGGTTTTGGCAGCCATGCATGTCACACGATCAGCATACCTACACATTTTTGAGTTCAATTTACAATGTTTGGGATTGCTATAAGGCGAAAAAGAAGATTATCCACAAAGGATGAGTCTTCAGAGACGACATTACAGAAAGAAATTGAGTTTTTGCCAGAAGTTAAAATTTTCGAATCCCTATATCTCTTCAACCTGATGGTGTACACCTTTGATATTTCAAATTTAGAGAGTTTGATCTAACAGAATTCTTAGTTTGAAATATCAAAGGTCCACGACATCAGTTGCAAGGATATAGGGGTAAACAAATCAGAGATTGTGGCAAAACTTTTAATTCTTTAAAGTTTCAATATATGAGATTTAAAGTATAACAACTTTAACGACATACAGCCCAAAGCAAAAAACAACGAAAAATACTACAAAAAAATGGATGGGTCTAAATGGGGTGACTTATATTGTAGAGAGAGAGGGGGGTGGGTATTCTTTGAACTTTTGTGTTAAAGACCGAACGGTTATACATCAGCGTGATCTGAGTGGTTTGATGGAAGGGTTGGATTGAAGGAGATGGGAGGGATTCTTTGAAAAAACTTACCTAATGATAGACTCAGGTTTTGATAAACTAAAACAAATACGAGGACTAAAACAATATGCTGATGAACCCAGAAGCGTTGTTAAACTGAATGTAAATGTTGTCGTATATCTAGAGTATACGACGAGTTCGGAATATCCCCATAGAAAACCTGGTTTAAAAACCGGGATTTACAAATCATATATATTTAAAACAAGTCCCGGACATATGGTACACCCTCTGCTCATGTGTGTCAGGCCTGACCTTAATATAAGAGTATGCTATCTATATAGATCTAGGAGAGATGTTGATCGTCTAGGAGGTTCAGGGTTCAGGATGGGTTTTGAAAGTGGGAGGTTCGAGTAGTTTCGTCCAGTCGGAGTAATATTGGAGTTTTTTTCCACAGGAGTAAGATGAAAGTTTCGTCCTGGCAGAGCAGGGTTGGAGTTTCGTCCTGCCAGAGCAGGGTTGGAGTTTCGTACTGTCAGAGCAGGGTTGGAGTTTCGTACTGTCAGAGCAGGGTTGGAGTTTCGTCTGGGCGGAGCATGGTTGAAATTTCGTCCTGCCGGAGAAATGGCGGATGGATTGTTTAAAGATTGTGATCTGGGCGGAGGAACCGGATATTGACCGGAGCCAGGATGAATCTCACTCTCATGATGGACCTGGTTTTGTACATGGGTCCAGGGTGGAGAAGAGAGAAGGGTTGGATTAGGATACCGGAGAAATGGTTGGGTTTGGAGATCGTTTGATTGAATCAAGCCTTGAAGGAGATCAGGAGTAGAGAGTCGTTCTTTCAACCTTTATTTACAGGGATTTCTATATTTGGATAAAGTAGGAAATACCAAAAAAATTTGGTTTTGCGTTTTTTCAGATTTTTAAAATGGCGATTGCTTTGATTATTTTAATTTAATAATCGATGTTTACAGTTAATTTGAAATAGAGTTAAAGCAGTGTTTTTTTTTATTTAAATGAAATGCGCCTAAAATGAAAATATTGGAATTTTAAGCAACGTTTCAGTTCAATTTGAAACTTTCAATAATAATTCATAACCGGCGGCCAGGCTATGAGTCGATGAATATGGAGTTTAAAGTCTTTTTATGGGTATCTGTATAAAATGAAGAACTAAAATTCAGAGAGAAAAGAACAATTCTCCCTTTCATCCATTTTTTTACTTTTTAAGTAGTTGGAATTTTATCCATTGCATCTAATAATTAATGGACTAATTAGTCTTTCAATTAGTCAATCAATTAGTCAATCAATGAATGCAATCAATGAATCTTTAATCAAATATTGATCAATTAATTTATTAAAAGATATCGTTATTTGATTATTAATGAAGTCCGTAGAACTATTGAGTTTAAGGCGACTTTAAACTACTTGCCACTGAAATAGAAAACCCACATTAAAAAAATATTTCAGATAAAAAAAACAAATCCACCTAGCTGTGACACAGCAGTACTATTGTAAACCGGACATGCAACTATTTAATGAAGAGTAACGAGAAATTACGTCTCCACTCTACAGTTTCCTAATAATCTATTCAATTATAAAACTTACAAGAATATATTAAATAAGTAACAATGCCTTTCTAACGAATACTGACTCATGTAGTCAGTACTTGAAGCCATAGTTAGCATGCATATTGGGAAATTGAGAATTTGGGGAGAGGAACAGTTATTTTTTTTCTAAACTGTTAAAAACATTCTAAATATAATTTAATAGGGCATATAAAAATGACTGCAGAATGTAAGTTGACCTACAGAAATCTCAGATATCATCAGGTGTCACTGCAAGCTAAAATCTACTAAAATCAAACAGTATTTTGTCTAGCACTTCTGTTAAGCTTAAGCTAGACACAATTGCGACTCATTTTCAAAATGTATATGTTAAGGCTACAAAATGACTATTTATGGAAATGGATATTATTTTTTTTTCTATAAAACTATTGTGTATTTTATCTGCACTCATGGTCGTTTCAAAGTAAATTTCATTATAGCATACAAAGAAATCATCGCATTGTAATGTTAAATTAGCTATACGTAAATTATAACACGGTTTTCATTAGTTCCCGGATTTTCTAAAAAAATACAATATTTCTAAAAAAATGTTTTAAATTAAAAAAAATGGTATTCCAAAAATAATCATTGCATGATGCTTTGCATCAAAACAAATCACAAAAATTTACATTTAACATTTTTATTTTGACACGACATGTCATAAAGTTGTTAGGCTTACATTTATCTTCTAAAATTTAAGTACACAAATTGTTTTAGGTTGCGAACCAATATAAAACTTTAAAATCTATAACATTTTGAAATCATAATAATACTTCTTGCAGTGTACAATTTGACCTAATATAAAAATACCAAATCCAAGTACTGTTGTTTTTCAATAATATCTTTGGAAAAGAAACGTTTTTAATAAAAACAACATTATTGTAATAGGCAAGCACTTTTGGCGGTGTTGAAAATGAAAAGAAATATGTAAATATATTATATTAAATATGTAAATATATTATATTAAATATGTAAATATATTATAATAAATATGTAAACGTATATTTCTGTAATTTTATATATAATATAATGCATCAGGGTGTATGTATAAGTGCATAATTGTAAACATTAATAGAAATAGAATAACAATACTAATGGGAGCCCTGTACATAATCAACAATACAAGGCGTCTTATCAAACAAAAAACTTTAGAAATAACTTATTTACGAAAATAATTATTTAAAAATTAATAAAAACGAGTAAATAAATTTTTTTTAAATTGTCCGTTTTTTAATCCACCCTGTATGATCATATTAGGATTATATTGACCATTGCCCTATTTATAATAGGGTCGGGTTATAATAGATTTAGGTCTTGCTTCTTCCCCCAAATTAGGTCATAATTTAAAGGGAGCAGTCACTAAAAATATATATACCGTTCATTCTAGTATACACTCTTACTTTTCGAAAACAGTCTCTTTTAAACCTTTCTCGATATATTTCGTTTACCTTCTTATAAAACTTTGTGGACTTGTATTGAAGATTTAACAACTTTTCATTTTTGAGTATATAGGACCTGATTACTTGCCTCAAATACAAAATCATCTAATCTCTCTATTTATCTCTGCAAAACCTTCGAAATTTTAAATACCGGTTCAAATCCTTCCCGAATCTTTAATTTTGAATCGATGGTTCAAATCGGTAGTTGATAGTTTAGCTATTTATCTCAAATTCATAAATTCGGTTAGCAAAGATTAGGGATACTTGTTTAATTTTTAATTCTTCAATTTACAAATCTTTATGAAATCTATGCGCTGTCAATAAAGCTATTGAAAAAACTTACTCATATCGGTCCCCGCTGATTTCATAGGGAGCATGAGGGCGGGGAAAAAGAGCCTTCTTTGATTTCCTAAAATATTCATAATTTAATTTTTTTTGCTTTTGTAGACTTTAAATATATTAGTAATAAAGCCCGGAGTTTCCGTGGAATTTTAAAAACCTTTAAAAATTCGAATTTTGGAAAAAAATATTTTGAATATTTTTAGCTTCTGTAACCCCCAGGGTACCCATAGGTTCCATAACAAAATGTCAGCCAATTTTTCCAAGCCCTTTGCCAACTTTAGCTAATATATATACAAATATATATATATATGTATATTTACATTTTCAATTGTGTAAATTTATGCGCTAGTGACAAAGAAGGAATTCGTCAGATAAAGGTTGTTATGAATCG
>NW_019397101.1:153056-164518 GCF_000591075.1 Eurytemora carolleeae
TATGCCTATCTGTATGCCTATCTGTATGCCTATCTGTATGCTTATCTGGATGCCGATCTGTATGCCTATTTGTATGCCTATCTGTATGCCTATCTGTATGCCGATCTGTATGGCGGTACCCACCTCTAGAACTAATGCTGCTCCAATAGTAACCGTATACTGAGCTTTTTTGCTACTTATCTCTATACCTCCAAGTACTGAAGCTCCCACGGCAGCAAGAACTAGAAAATTT
The DNA here is from genome assembly GCF_000591075.1 of Eurytemora carolleeae. Lineage (NCBI taxonomy): Eukaryota > Metazoa > Arthropoda > Copepoda > Calanoida > Temoridae > Eurytemora > Eurytemora carolleeae. The sequence continues at coordinate 153,289 of NW_019397101.1, forward strand.
TTATAACAAATTAGAAAGAATAATTATAACTTTTTAGTAAATATAATTTCAAATTCAATTATCGCTAAAAATAGAAAAAATTAATACAGAATTAAAAAAGAAAATATGAATAAAAAGTTAAATTTAAAAATTTAAAAATGAATAAATATTATTGAGTAATACTTTATGCTGGATGAATTGATATAAATGAATGAATGAATACTGGGTGAATAGATTTGAATGAATGATCAATACTGGATGAATTTATATAAATAAATGAATAAATTCTGGATGAATATGAATGAATAAATGAATATTTGGTGAGTGAAAGTAAATGAATGAAAGAATATTGGATGAGTGAATGTAAACAAAAGGGTCGATTTTTGGCGAATCAGGATTACAACATTCTGAATAAATTTTTTTTCAACCCAGACAAAAAAAGTACCACAGATTTTGAAAAAAAAGAAATATATAAAGTCTAACCTGCACATATTGTGAATAGTCCTAAAGCAACAACCTCTACGATGGCACAGATCCCACCAATCACAATGAAAACTAAATATAAATAGATATCTATATATACTATATATACTAAATAGGTATCTATATAATATAGCTCTTCTCTCATAAATATTTGTTTACTATAGTTGGCCATAACTGGTTGACATTTATTGATGAAACCAATGGGTACCCTGGGGATGACAAAGGCTGACAAAATTTGGAAATTTTAAAATCCACGGGCAACGCCGAGCACTTCAGCAAAAATCATTAAGCGCGAGTAAACGACTGGAGTAACTATAAGAATAATAATATAAACCTGGACAACACCAGGTACTCCAGCTGGTAATCTATCTATATACTTTGCCTGTATATTTGTTTGTTTGTTTGTAATGGATAAACGTCAAAATGGCTGAACCTATTGGGTCCAAGTTGTGGGACCTCACATAATCCCAGGAGAGGTTTATGGATTATTAGAATTGAACGTATCGGGTCCAAGTTGTGGGACCTCACATTATCCCAGGAATGATTTATGGATTGTTAGAATTGAAAATTTGCCTTCACAAATTCCGATTTTTAAAATCAGCAAAAACAATCGATATAAAAGAGCAACAATAACGAGTTAAAATCGAAGATGGGCGCCAAGCGCCTTAAAAGCCTAGTGTATATATACATTATATATGCCAATATATAATAATAATAATAATAATATAAGGATAAGCAATTTAATGATCTAGCATTTTCTCTTTGGATATCAAGGAATTATAAACTATAACAGGGTGTCCCAGGAAACATGACATTTTGTGAATAGTTTTGAATGTCTTCTTCACACTGTATTACATATCAAAGACTTTTTGCAGTTTATTTCGTTAAACCAATCTTTACTATAAATATATTTAATTTCGAAATCAATTTTACTATAATATAACTGCTATATAGTATTTTTTACATTCTCTTTGGTATCAAACAACATAACAAATCATTTTTAACTATTCTAAGGTATTCGCCAGCTGTCATGTTTTGTGGAACACCCTGTAGTTCCGAAGACGTTACTCTGGTGTGACGTAAAAGTCTACCTTCATATTTCATATTTCTATTTAACTACAACGCATAAGATATTACAAATAAGCAATCACAATTTACTATGCAGCTTGGACCCGCCTAACCAGGGTTGGTTGAGTTACACACATCTATAGTTATGTTTTTGGATAGGTAAGGAGTTGATTGGGAGGAAGGAGATTGTCAGGTGATCTGTGGCAGGGTGAGATCAGAGGGATTAATGTAGAGATAAATTAAAATACAGGGTGTAAAGATGAACGTATCGGGTCCAAGTTGTGGGACCTCACATAATCCCAGGAGAGGTTTATGGATTATTAGAATTGAACGTATCGGGTCCAAGTTGTGGGACCTCACATAATCCCAGGAAAGGTTTATGGATTATTAGAATTGAACCTATTGGGCCCAAGTTGTGGGACCTCACATTATCCCAGGAAAGGTTTATGAATTGTCAGAATTGAAAAATTTGCCTTAACAAATTCCGAGTTTTAAAATCAACAAAAACAATCGATAAAAGAGCAACAATAAAGAGTTAAAATCGAAGATGGGCGCTAAGCGCCATTATATATATGTAATATGAGGAATAATTATAATGTTTTCATAAATTAGATTCTGAGATTTTTTTTTCCTATTGTAAATTGTTAATCCCTTCAGAACGTGTAGTGGTAAGAATAAGTTTGTATAAGAATATGTAATTTAATAGTCTAAGATTTTCTCTTTGGATATCAAGGAATTATAATCTATAACAGGGTGTCCCAGGAAACCTGACAGTTTGTGAATAGTTTTGAACGTCTTCTTCACACTGTATTAAATATCAAAGACTTTTTGCAGTTTATTTCGTTAAAACAATCTTTACTTCAAATATATTTTATTTCGAAATCAATTTTACTATAATATAACTGCTGTATAGTATTTTTTACATTCTCTTTTGTATCAAACAACCTAACAAATCATTTAAAACTATTCTAAGCTATTCGCCAGCTGTTATGTTTCGTGGAACAACCTTGTCAACCATTAACTATAAGATCTCTCAGTCCCTCTGTGTAATAAATTAAAATACAGGGTGTAAAGGATGGTGGATACACAAACAGAAATAAGCTAATAAAGTTTCATTAAAAATAAATATTTTTTGTTTTTATATAAAATCTACTCACATATAATATACAACTAGATTTTCGCATTTAAACCTCTCATAATTCTTAAGATAAAGATACCTTGTTTCTCGAATCCCCCTGGACCACTTTGACCCTCTCCTCTAGCATCAGAATTACAGGCTGATCCGAAGCCGTTGTATGAGTATCTAAATAAACGCAAAGATTAAATCTATCTATATATATATATACTTTGCTTGCCTGTCATTTTGTTTTCCTGTCTGTCTGTCCGTTCGTATCTAATAAATGTCAAAACGGCTGAACCGATCTGGCCCAATTTTTTTGTAGGACCTCGCGTGACCCCAGATTGGTTTATGGATGATCTAACTATTAAAAATTTGCCTCCTTCAAAATTCTATTTAAATTTTTTTTTTAAATCCACGAATTTTTTTGTTTGTCAGATCATAACTCAGGAACCAATGGACCGATTTGTCAACAGATTTGTCAACAGATTTGTCTCACAGGAATGTTCTTAGCTTGGTTTTGAGACTCTAAGTTAAATGGGTCGACTGTAAATTACGACCAAGTGCAGGTAAAATGCGGGAGTGACTGCGAGTACCCTGGGCAACGCTAGGTTCCCAAGCTACATAGTATTTATATGAAGACACAGGTTTTATATATTTATAAAACAGTTTTGTATATCAAGTTCTATCAAAATATCAGAACAATACTTTCAATTATTATCTGTATCTCAAAAGCGGAATTGGGATTCGATTCAAAATCTTAAATACCTGCAGTATGTGGTGGAACGTTTTCACTTTTCAGAAAAACATAGAAAAATCAAAACGAAACGATCATTTTTTAAACGATCGTCATTAACGTCTCGTCTCATCCCTGGTGGAGGAATTAAAAAAATCAAATTTACTAAGGTAAATTTACTAAGATAAATTTACAAACACAATAATTTTTTTCTTCAGTAAAACTTGCACATCGTCGTTAAGCTAGTCCATTTATACAATTTCAAAATTAGCAGTTCTTTTTTCTCAAAACGAAGATTCGTTAGTGTTGAAAAATCAATAACGAAACGAAAAACGAGAGTTTTTTTTGGTTCGTTTTAAAAACGATTAACAACCCTACCTACAGACTTGAAAAGGTCCGAAGTACCCCTCTCCATCCCTGGATCTAGAGGAACCGAACCCTGATCCTAAATAAATTTTTATTAATTTTGTTTGAAAAAAGTTGAAATAATGAAAAATAAAAATAAATTTATTAGTTAAATTTTTTAAAAATTAATTACACCTTGTCGTAACGTAGGAACTAAAAAACAACTGACTAATCTAAAATGTCGTCTTCGTTCTAATTGCTGGAAAAACAAAGCTTTTTCTCTTTTTCTCGTTTTTACTTTTTTCTTGGTGGATGCGTTTTAAATGAAAACGTATTTCAATCGAACGCATCTTGTCCTGGTTAGTTCAGGGTGAATTATGTATAAAAAGGTGAATGTCAAAATATACTGATTGATAGTTGGTGTTATATTACAGAGGTTAACGCGTAATTTTTACTACTACGCAATAATGTACACAAACAAAAATAAATCAAAAGGATGATAAAATTTTTTTGATTGTTGAATGTTTAGTTTCGTTTTTCAGATTTTGTAGCGAGAAGGGTTGCATGTAAACTTAAAAATTTGCAAACTTCATCCCCTGTGCAAAATTTCTATCGCAAATTCAATGTTTTGCAAACACATTAGCACAATAAAGAGACTGTTAACCAAGCAAGAAAATTCAATACTCTTCTGTTCAATTTTCATCGTCAAATAAACAAACTTTTTGTTTGCTGTGTAACTTAACTTCCGCAAGTTAAAAAAAATGTTAAGTAGATTAGACCAACAACTGAGAATATTTATTGCCTATAATATTAAAGTATAACAAATAAACTTGTCCAATTTATGAAGTAAATATTAAGTAAATATTATCTCTGTTAATTGATGAATTCCATTCCGTTTTAATGTGTTTTGATATCTGATTATACAAGAACCAAAATTTTTGTTTATTTTGAAAACAAAGTGAACTGAGCTGAAAACTTTAGAATGGTGGATATCGAGATTAATGCTTGATCTCCTCTTTTTCTTAATCTCCAGATTAAATAATGCCTGTTCTCCTCTTGTTATTAATCTCCAAATTAATTAAACGATCGGGATTAAGGATATCCCATTCAAAAGTTTTCAGCTCAGTTTCTTTAAACCTACTTACATTGGCATAAAAGTACTCAAAATACCTTAATTGTTTAGCTATGTTATATAGTAATATAAGCTTTTAATCATTATTCTTATATACTTTTCCTTCTTTCTACGATTGAGGAATAAAAACATCTTTTGTTCTCTTTATTTCCGTTTTGCTGTTGAATTAAAAAAAATTATTAAATCCACACAAAGGAAGTATTTCTTTGTTAAAAATAGTTTAACATTTAAATCAGAAATCTAGATTTGGTGATTCGCTCATCCATGATTTACGCTTCGTGGCACTTTGGAATTTTCGAGAAAAGTTTGAAAATTTCTCCCGAAAATATTTTCTAACATTTCCATCTCCTGCGGCAAATACAGGGTGTAACAAAATATTGATTTTGAAAAAGGGTGTTCAAAAAAACTTTCTACGCAATGGAATTTTGTTTTGTTATGATTCGTTTATTTTTTTGGATCCATGTGTTATTGTGGCGGGGAATATATATATAAATATAAATACATTATCATGTATTAGGTAAGAATGTATGCCAAACTTTTGTACGTAGTAAATAGTTCTTATTGTGCGTCTGACTTGTTATACCCTACATAGGGCCTAGCTGTTCATAAGTCATTGTTTATAGTAAATCAAGATATTTTAAAGAAAATATAAGAACCGTTATTTTTTATCCAGGATATAATTGCGATAGACAGAGACATGTCTTACATAACAAAAGTTTCCAAAACAGGTTTTTGGAATTTTTAAAATTTCCGTTTGTGTCTTTTGAAGCATATATTTTAATAAACTAGTGCCTCATTATTATCATAACCTTGAATTCGAAACAATAAAAGAAATTCAATGTTTAAGGAAGGGGTGACAAAGAAAAGTACAGAAGAAATTAAAAAGTGGAGAGAAAATAATAATTGAAATTGGAATCATTTAAAGTTGTGAAGCCCCTTGTTTATTAATCCACAAAATCCAAGTTTTTAAAATGAGCGTTACATGCGAATTGTATATTTTGAATCAATTCAATTAGTTATTTATTTATTCTACAAATGGTAATTGAACGAGAGTGCAAAACTGTAAAGAAAAATATCAGGATTAAAAGCCGCGACAAGATCTACAAAATCTACAAAACGTGTTTACGTTATTGTAACAAAACACAAAAAATTCGCTCTTTTGATGTAATTAGGAGGGCTCTTTCTGAAGACTTGCTTTCAAGATTCGATTTTTTAAAATGATTAAATAACCCGGACAAGAAGCAAAACAAAAATAATTCTGTATAAACTAAATTGTTGTCACTCCCTTTAAGAATTGTGTGTGTTGCATTGTAAATAAAATAAATATGCTCACTAAGAGAAGTATATTCTGGTACACGGATCAAATTCTAAATCATTTTCATGTAAACTGAGCTGAAAGGAATTTAGAAAATTTGCGGAACAGACATAACTATTCCTAGATCGATTCACTTATTGGATTTTCATATTGGATCCAACATATTGGACTTTCATATTAGATTTCCATATTGGATCCAACATATTGGATTCCCCATATTGGATTTCCATATTGGATTTCCATATTTCTTGTATATTCATATTGGATCCAACATATTGGATTCCTCATATTGGATTTCCATATTGGATTTCCATATTGGATTTACATACTGTATTTCCATTTTGTATATCATATTGGATTTCCATATTGGATTCAACATATTGGATTCCCCATATTGGATTTCCCTTTTGGATTTCCACATTGTACTTCCATATTGGATTTCCATGGATCCAACATATTGGATTTACCATACTGGATTTCCATATTGGATTTCCATATTGGATTCATCATAATAGATTTTCATATTGGATTTTCATATTAGATTCATCATAATGGATTTTCATATTGGATTTTCATATTGGATTTTCATACTGAATTCCTCATGTTTAATTTCCAAATTGGATCCATTTTACTGGAGTTCCATATTGGATTTCCTTATTTGGTTCATTATATTGGGGTCAACATTTTTGATTTTCATTAGATCAACGCGACGTACCATTAACTATATTGCATTTAATATTAAAAATATCATACGTTTTTAGCACTGCACTGTTGACATATCTCCTGATAACGTTCTTCGCTCATATAAATATATTTATACATATATTCATATATATGTTCGCTATAGATGGCCAAACGGCATAACCGAATTGACCGAATTTTTTAAAAGAAACCAATGGGTAAGCTAAAAAAATTTGATTTAAAAATCGATTTTTTTTTTGTAAAAATCAATTTTTATTCTTCGAAATTCGATTAAAAAAAATTACCCGAGCAACGTAGTAGAATAAAACAATTTTTAAAATGCCTTTAAAAACCTGTTTATAGAAATCTATGAAAAACTAGCATTAATCTGCGAAGGAACTGGTTTTACAAATATGAAAGCAATCCTTCTCATTGATCTATTTATAAAAATGTAGAATAAGGCAATATACGTAAAACCAAGGTTATAATGCAAGGAAAGTTATTTGCAGTTGCGTATACTCTGCGTACATATTGAAACCAGTTCTCTCTGAGGGGAATTTGTAAACAAGAATAGATGCATCAGTGTTACTCTAGTATCCGAGGAGGTTAAAAGCTTAAATTTTGATAATTTTGATAATTCACATAATAGTTTCCTATGACCAGAATATTTTATTGATTTTTTATGTGAAAGATGGATCTCATGCCAGGATTCGACATGCGTCGTGTTTACATTACCGCCCAGAGACAGTACACTTCAGTCGAAAAGATGCGTACTCCTCTGAAATAACTTTCCTTGCATTATAACCTTGTGTAAAACTAGCTACAACGACGTGCATCCAGAATATTTTCAGTCATACTTTAATCTCTAATTCAAGACCTTTAAATACTTCAATTTAAAATACAAAGCTCAACAACAAAATATTGCATAGCAAATACAAAAAATTTGCATTTAATGGGTGAAAGGGGGTTCTAAAATTAAGACGCAGTGGACTTCTAATCCAGTGACCTCGTGAATAGTTTCAAAGTTGTGCTAAAATTAGACAATTAATGTTTTAAAAGCATTTTGAAACTAAATTCCAAAAATGGGCTCAATTGCTTCTCATTCTTATTCTAGATTAATCTTTCATTCATTGAATTTTGGTTGATTTGAATAAGATATTGGGTTACCAATCAAAGGATGAGAGTTCAGGGAGATTCTTTCTTATTTTATACTATATATATACAAAAAACATTCAGTTATCAAACAAAAGATTTACTAAACGTAATTGTTCATTATTTCAATTATGAAAGAATATTCAAAAATAGTGGTTTAACTTTATAAACAATTTTAGCCGTAGAATTAATAACATAGTTCACTCAACACGTGTCAGAAAAGAAAAACTATAATTCTTATTTTCAGATGAAGATATAAGAGTCGAGCTGTGCAGTGTTTATTTTTAAATCCTACAAAAAGCTTGTATTTTGCTATGAAACCTGAAAAATATGTGATTCATTTTTGATTTTTCAAAACATAAATAATATAGTTTTAGTAATGCACGTTAAGTATAATGGCCGACAGAAGGGTTGGTTCCAGTGTGCAACGCGCGTTAAACTCCTCTGTGCGCGCACAAACACACAAAATAGACAGACAGTCAAACCCACGCATGATCGATTTTCTTCAAATCTCAGTCTTCTTATATAATTTCTTCTATACGGGGAGGGGGATAAGAAATCAAAATAAATAAAGGTTTGGGTTAAGGGGTTGTTTGCATGTAACAATAAGACTGTAAACCAAAACAAAAATTGGATAAATTTCTTTGTAGGAAAAGGAGTACCGGGCTTGGGCCATCAACGTTTACTAAATTTTGTTTGTTTGTTTACAATTAAATAATTTCTGAGCTGATACTTGATAGCAAAATTTAATATAACTAGGCTTTTACGCGACTATATTCTATTTAAACTTTTAATTGTGGCTTTATCTTTGAGCAACTTCTCTTTGTACAATATAAAATAATAACAAAAAAGTTCGCGGATTTAGTAATATTTTTTTCGCGCGTTTAAAAAAATTTACAAAGGTAAAAAACTTTTAGAGACAAATTTTTTAATTTTAAGCATCCGTAAACCTTCCCTGGGGTCATGTAAGGTCCCACAAAATTGTGGGCCCGATTGGTTTAGTCGTTTTAACGTTTATTGGATACAAACTGACAGACAGACACCCAGACACCCAAGCTATAGTTAAAATCTCTAAAATTAAAATCAGCTGAATGCGCGGGAAAGATCAATCTGGACCTAGACAGGACCTACGCAGAGCCTCAAAACTAAATCTGGTTTTCTTCAAGGATATAAACACTAGTGTAAAGAACCAACAGCTGGGTTTACTACCTCGACTCAGGGGGGGGAGGGTAGAAGGTATAATTCTTCCCAAGACCCCACTTCCCCATTAGTGCACAACTCTCAATCTTTAAAAAAGACAATACGCCATTGTGAATATATGTTCCCATCAGAACAACTTAATAATTAGAATTATATTCAAATCATATTATGTTAAAATCATAAAATAGCATCATAAATAAAACCATATTACGTTATATGTTATATTATGTTATGTTATCGCATCATAAATAAAAGTGTCTGCAGTAACGATTAACGTCTAGTTTATAATAAACATTTGTTCTAATCTAAAATAAAGAATCTATTTATGGCCAAAATTACCAAAAAATTTCTTTGTAACTTTGTTTGAGCACACTGAAAAGGACAAAAGTTTAAAATCTGTGAAAAACTACATGATATAGCATTAAGGAAAAAAAACAATATAAAAAAAGAGAAAGTTTTATTAATCCGCAAAAGTTTTTGTAATCCAAAAACAATCTGAGCTGAAAACTTTAGAAAGGGATATCCTTCATCCCGATCTGTTAATTAATCTGGAGATTAATAACAAAAAGAGTACAAGCATAATTTAATCCCGAGATTAAGAAAAAGAGTGGATCAAGCATTAATCCCAATACCCAACATTCAAAAGTTCCCAGCTCTGGGTTATCAAAATTGTAAATATTTTCATTATTATTATTCCATATGAGATAAAAAGACACTAAAAAAAATATTTCTCACAAATTCGAGGGAAAAACCTAAACATTAGATTAAAACGAAACTTTTTGGGATTCACAATAATTTCTTAAATCAAAGAATTTTCCCTTTTTGATGTAACCTACTTTTATTGCGCGAAAAGTGTAATTAGAATATTTTAAAGATTTAAAAAACTGATGATTTCTTTATTTTTATTTTTATGACAACATTTTAATTTTAATTGCAATAGCTGCAGACACCAATACCTATAGATGTAAATAGCCCCAAAATCAAAATTTGAGTTATATGTCATTTTTTCCGTGCGTCTGTGCGCCTTCCAAAATTCAAATAAAACAAGTTCAAATCAATCTTTCAACTTTGTTAAAAATAAATCTTTGTCACTTAAATAAACTGTGCAGGGGAAGACGACCATTAGTTCGGAGGCAAAACGACTAAAAAATAGGATCCGGATCCTGGATTCGCACTGGAAGAAAGGATCCGGATCCATTTCTTTCCATAAAAACTGAATTTTTGTCTTATTTTTTTCGTTTTTTATATGCTAAAACTTAATGAACCATTCAGAAATCAGGAAATTTTTATAATCTCTCTTTTTTCAATAGTTCAGAATTTGAGTTTAAGAGTAAATTCTTTCTTTGCAGTTTTTTGTTGATATTTTGCCCCTAGGATCCATGGATCCGCATATTTTTGCGAATCCGGATCCGAATCCAGGAAGCCAAAATCTTGCGGAACCTAAGCACTGCACTGGGTTAATGTGTTTTCCAGACTTTAGCGGATTTAAGAAATTATCGACCTGGCCATGGGGATTCAGAATGATTCAGCAGTACAGAAAATTCCCCTTTTGTTAAACCATCAAAAAAGTTCCCCAAGAAGGTTTAGTTTTTTCTCCTAGGTATTTGATTTATTTATTACGGGTCAATGTGTACATCAAAACTTACTGATAATTCCTTTGTCCTAATTCTCATGACAAAAAAGTTTTTTTCCAACTGAGGTCATTGTGTACAGTAGACTTTGGCGGATTTAGGAAATTATAAACTCCGGGATAAATTTTTAATTTATATACATCCTAAATCTTACACATATCATGTTTATTGAATTAATTTTTGTTTAAAGTTATTCTTACTTTTTTCGTTTTAATTGTAGTGACAAACATAGCCAATTTGTTCTTTTTACCATGGGTCATTAAATACATTAAATTAAACGATATTGACACATGGGATTCACATTGTTTCAGCAGAAAAGAAAATTCCCTTTAACAAAAGCACTGACATCAAAAGTGAATCATAGATTTTACGGAAAAGGGGGGAGGGGGGA